>NC_080041.1:23291216-23423679 GCF_012489685.1 Lotus japonicus | reverse complement strand
AATCCAGAACGACCAAGTCTATCGACCCTATCCGTCCTCCCTCGCTCCTGCAACGCCCTCCGATGCTGGACTCACGGGCTTAGGGCCCGAACCCTGATCATCAATGATCGCAACGGAGGGTGCACTAGACCCTGCCGAGGGCACTCCCACTGGAATCTCCTCTGAGGGATCCTCCTCCTCTGAAGATGACGGTGGCGGCGGTGCTCCTCCAAGACCTGGTCCACAGTGAACGCCCGGTGGCAAGTTGAAGCTGATAGAGCATCGCCTCAACACTCCTGACCTCAAGAGTCCTCCACTATCCACGTGGTCCTCCATGATACGCCCCGAATACGTCGCTCGGTGGCTCGCGGGTCAACCACCCACGACCCGGGGTCGTCCTGATCTATCATCTCATACCTAATCCCCCCGAAGGGTGGACCATGGTGTACCAGTCCGCAATATTCATCTGACAAAAAGGCGTTGTCCGCCAAAACACACACAGAAGACGCGAGGGTCAACTCTAAAGAACTATGTAGATAATAAACCCAATAGGTACAAGTAATAGAGATAGCCACTTAGGCTTATAACTAGAGATATCATTCCTAGGGTTGCATGTTCACAAAATCATAACGACAATACTAACAATTAGCATGTTCCAAGTAATCAAAATAGCAACCACACTCATCAACTAAGTCAGTATGCATGTTGCGTGATATGTATGCAGGTTAACCCAGTCAACCAATATGCAATCCGGAAACGGATGGACATCATCGGATCAGCCCTTCACCAGCCACGGTGGTGCCATTTCGGCCCGTGATGTCTCTTACTCCCACTGGGTAGTCAGATCAGCAGTAAACCCGTAGGTCTGCCATTTCGGTCTGCTACAAGAGACGTCTACAAACGCTCTTTCACGGCATTCCGGGTCTTATGACCATTTTGGAAACCGACGAGGTCCAGAGTACGTCCTGTGTTAATACCTCATTAATGTTGCATGAATGCAAGATGATTAGTCAATCAACGTCTCCGTCCTCACTCGACACGTCGCCACGTGTTCTAGGTAAATTAAAGTCTCTAAAATCTTACCCTAAGGCAAAGTCGATTCTGCGACAAAAGACACACTTCACAACACACATCGCTGCTCCAACAGCACTAGAGTATCACATACTCGGGAACTAAAGGTTCCCCGGACTTATCCCCAGGATAGCCCCAACATAGCTGCTCCAACAGCACAACAACCAACGCTGCTCCAACAGCACAACAACAACAGACTCAACACTTGGATCCGACGACACTTCTCGTTTTCCAAACTATGATTTTCATCCAAAGCCTCCTTTCGAGATTATTACCCCTTACTTAAAGATTTAGAGGTTTGTTAATGTCTTATGAATTTTCTTTTCAAAATAATATCCTTTTTAGTCTTATCGCAATTCCTATAAGTTCTCGGGATCTTCGAATCCCCAAATGACTCCAGAGAATGTCTCGATCCATAAACCCTATACAAGGCCCCGAACCTCGTTCGTCCTATCAAACTTTCTCCAAAACTCTCAAAATAAAATCGGCATGACCTGCCCGCTATCTCACCATTCAGAATCTCAGATTTTCAGTGTAAAGCATATTTAAATCATCACAATCAACAACATGTCATATATCAATAAATCGCATCAAAAACACTTAGCACTTAGCATATAAAGCATGCACCACACATCCTAGATTACCCACATAGCACATAGCATGTAAGTCAATCTTCAAAAACATTCAGTAGATGAATCATCTACATTGTCAGCCGAAGCCTCAGAAAACATTTTCAATCACACACAATCTCAGTGCATAAACAGTAAACAATGTCGAAATATCGACCCTAAGCATTAACTAGAGATTCAGTGAGAAGCCCTCACCTGAAGGTTCTCCAGCAAAAACTTCAAACTCTTCTTCACAAGCAAGGCGTTGATCCTCAGGAAATTCCTCAAAATCACCTTTAGAACAAAACCACAAAATCAATCAGAATCTATCGGAACTAAGCTATCGATACTTACTAAGGTTACTCGAAGTAATCTATACTCTAAGGTACGATAATCTAGCGCGAAAGACAAGTTTTCGGAAAAGGAAAATTTCCTCCTCCCCCTTATAGCTCTCGGCCACTATAGGTAATTGTAGGGTTCGATTTTTCTTCGATCAAACTTGGTTCCTATGCTTTCATAAGCCGTAACTAAGGGTATTCTGAACTCGGAAAAATTATCGATCAAAAACTGTCGCAGGGGTATTTTGGTCATGATTTTTAACTTAGGATTTTCAAAACTGAAATCCCAAAAATAAAATTTTGCAAGGGACGTCACCAACGACGTTCATAACAACTAATCCTACTAGCACTAAGCTAAGGCGATAGTTTACAGCCTAAAGATTGGAGCTTTACACCAAAAACTACATAAATGGGTATTTTAGGCTCAAATTGATTCCGACGGAATCCGGCGACATAACGGAAAATCTAATCCGGCAGAAGTGATCTTGGGCATACATAGAAGAGGTTTAGAATCAGAAATGAAAGATTCAGGATAGTTTGCAAAAACCCATAAACTATCCACTCAGAAACTCTACAGAAAATATGGAAAAAGCGATCGGAGGTAAGGATTAGCGACTATACCTCGAAGCCTTGAAGTAGCAACTGATTGATCGACGATCAAGCAAACGATGAACAAAATCTCCTCCTCCTTCTTCCTCTTTGTGGCCGCGGGTTTGGGTGGGGAATGGGTAGAAAATTTGGTTTTTTCTTCCTTTATTTGCTATATATAGAAGGTGGAAATTCGCGGGAAAAAGAAAGTTTCGCGAATCTGATTTTTCCGGCGTCACTCTCCATGAATTATAAGATATGTTTTGGCAAAAGAATTCCAAAACTATAAAGAGGTCTCCTTGTATTTTTGGCACTAATGCAAAGTCGGTGCAAAGTCGGTGTAAAACTATTTTACCCGATAAGTTGCTTTTTGCATCGAATGTCGGAATGGAAAACTTCCTTCTGAAGAAAGATTGAAATCATCAAGAGAAATGGGTGTACGCGTGTAGAATATCCATTTGAAGCTCTGAATAGATAAAGTCTTCATTGTCGAGAAATTCTAGGGTTTTGAAATACCAGGGATTCGGTTTCGGCAAACTTCCGATGATTGGAATCGGGACGTTCGTAGATCCTAGAGTTTCGCCTCGAAACGATTGTGATATAAGGAAAAAGAAAAGTTCTAACACTTCTCTGAAGATTTTTGGAATTAACTGCTATCGTGCCTAAAAGTGAAAAACTAGCTATTTATTCGGGTTTCTGACCTAGGTTTAAGCGTAAAACGTTCGTGCTATAACTTTTATCGATCATAATGAAATCCTTGAACTTTTCCTGAACTTTCTCCTTCATAAATATATTTCATTTAATAAACTTTCGTTCAGGTTTCCCTTCACATCACATCAACCCTAATCGTGAATAAGAAGTTTATTCACTTAGCATAAGCTTAAAAACTCGGGCCTTACATTACTACCCTCCAAAAAGAAAGTTTCGACCTCGAAACTTATGGGTTAGTAAAAAGTTCTGGATACTGTTCTTGATCTTCTCCTTCAGCTCCCATGTCGCATCACCAGTGTCTTTATTCCAATGACCTTCACTAACTCGATCTCTTTCCCTCTCAACTGTTTTATCCTGGTGTCACCAATGCTAATTGGCGGTGTCTCGAAAGACAGATCATCCTTCAACTCAATATCATCCAGCTCGATAACATGTGTCGGATCCGCAATATATTTCCTCAGTTGTGACACGTGGAATACATCATGAATATTTGATAGAAATGGAGGTAGTGCAATCTGATATGCGACTGGTCCAATTCGACGAGTGATCTGATACGGTCCAATAAACTTGGGCGTAAGCTTCTTTGACTTGATTGCTCGACCAACACCCGTCGTCTGAGTAACTCTCAGAAATACATGATCTCCTTCTTCGAACTCCAGAGTTCTGCGCCTCTGATCTGCATAACTCTTCTGTCTACTCTGAGAAGTCCTCATCTTCCTCTGATCTGCTTGATCTTCTCAGTGGTCTGTTGCAGAAGTTCTGGTCCTACCAACAGATTTTCTCCGTTTTGGTACCAACACAAAGGTGTTCTACACTTGCGGCCATACAAAGCCTCATACGGTGCCATACCAATGCTCGTATGAAAACTGTTGTTGTATGTGAACTCAATCAATGGCAATAAGGTATCCCAACTGCCCTTGTTGTCCAGAACGCAAGCGCGTAGCAAATCTTCCAACGACTGAATAGTTCTCTCAGTCTGTCCATCAGTCTGCGGATGATAAGCAGAACTTAGTCTCAGCCTCGTTCCCAAAGCTTCTTGAAGAGCTCCCCAAAAATGTGATGTAAACTTCGGGTCTCGATCGGATACAATACTTGTCGGTACTCCGTGAAGTCGTATAATCTCCGCTATATATATCTCGGATAGTTTCTCCACGTTGTACGTAGTCCTCACCGGTACGAAATGAGCCGACTTAGTCAATCGATCCACGATTACCCAAATAGAATCGTATCCCTTCTG
Organism: Lotus japonicus; assembly: GCF_012489685.1. Taxonomy (NCBI): domain Eukaryota; kingdom Viridiplantae; phylum Streptophyta; class Magnoliopsida; order Fabales; family Fabaceae; genus Lotus; species Lotus japonicus. The sequence goes on along the minus strand of NC_080041.1, from coordinate 23,419,147 downwards.
AGTTCTCGGCAAAGCCACGACGAAATCCATCGATATGCTATCCCATTTCCATTCTGGCACATCCAAGCTTTGTAGCATACCTGAAGACTTCTGATGCTCCACCTTCGCCTTCTGACATGTCAGACATGTAGCTACATATTCAGCCACTTGTCTTTTCATTCCTGGCCACCAAAAATTCACCTTCAAGTCCTGATACATCTTCTTCATTCCAGGATGAATGCTTAACTTGCTCTTGTGACCTTCATCCAAAATCAATCTTCTCAAGTCAGGGTTGTTAGGCACACAAACCCTATCCTTGCACCGTAGGATATTGTCACTTCCTACCTTGAATTCTGGGTCTTTACCTTGACTTACCAAATTCCTTTTCCCGAGCAGAAACTCATCTTGTAACTGTTGATCTCGGATTTCTTCCATCAATCCATTGGTAATTCTGATCATCCCGAACTCCAGTTCTCCCTTGGACAATCTCACATCCAAGCTCAAATCTCGAAATTGCTCTAACAGCTGCAGCTCCTTCACCATCATCGACGAGATGTGCATCTTCCTGCTCAAGGCATCAACAACAACGTTCGCCTTTCCAGGATGATATTGTAGAGTGAACTCGTAATCTTTAAGAAACTCCATCCACCGACGCTGCCTCATGTTCAGCTCCTTCTGCTCAAACAAGTACTTCAAGCTCTTATGATCACTGAATATAGTGAAATTGCATCCATACAAGTGATGCCTCCAAATCTTCAGTGCAAATACGATCGCAGCTAGTTCCAAGTCATGAGTTGGATAATTCTTCTCATGCACCTTCAGTTGTCTTGAAGCATAAGCAACCACCTTCCGATGTTGCATCAGCACACATCCCAAACCTTGATATGAAGCATCACAGTATACCTCATAAGGTTCCTCCGGTTGCGGTAAGACGAGTACAGGTGACGTCGTCAACCGTTCCTTCATCGTCTGAAAGCTAGTCTCGCACGCTTCAGTCCATGCAAAAGGTTGGTCCTTCCTCGTCAGTTGAGTCAAAGGTCCAACTATCTTCGCAAAATTCTCGATAAAACGGCGATAGTATCCCGCCAAACCGACAAAACTTCTGATCTCCGTCACTGTCTTCGGCCGTTCCCATGACAATACGGTCTCCACCTTTTCTGGGTCCACAGCTATTCCCTCCTTAGAGATCACATGACCTAAGAATTTTACCTCTTCGAGCCAAAATTCGCACTTGGAAGGATTGGCATACAACTCCTTCTCCCTCAGCACTTGTAAAACTTGTCGCAAGTGCTCCTCGTGGTCTTCGGCATTCTTCGAGTAGATTAAGATATCGTCGATAAACACCACGACGAATCGATCCAGGAACGTATGAAAAGTCATATTCATGTAAGCCATGAATATTGCAGGTGCGTTCGTTACCCCAAATGGCATCACTAAGTACTCATAGTGTCCATAACGGGTTCTGAATGCCGTCTTCTGGACATCCTCGGTCTTGACCCTGATTTGATGATAACCCGACTTCAGGTCGATCTTCGAGAATACCGTAGCTCCTCGCAGTTGATCCATCAAATCATCAATCCTAGGTAACGGATACCTATTCTTGACGGTTACTTTGTTCAGTTGCCGGTAGTCGACACATAATCTCGATTTCCCGTCCTTCTTCTTCACCAATAAGACTGGAGCTCCCCAAGGTGAAACGCTTGGTCGTATGAATCCCTTCGACAGAAGATCTTCGAGTTGGGACTTCAGTTCCACTAGCTCCGCAGGTGCCATACGATATGGTGCAATCGATATCGGCCCTGTTCCCGGTACGATGTCTATCGCAAACTCAATGTCGCGTACAGGCGGCAATCCAGGTACATCGCCAGGAAAAACATCCGTGAATTCCTTCACCACTGGAATACTGCCAACTTCTGGGTTCCCTTTGCTCTCCAAGCTTAGCAAAACAGAATACTCCTGAGATCCCTCGTTCAAAGCGACGCTGATGTGATTGGCAGATAGATACTCGGAAAGATCCGAATCAGGAAATACCACTCTCTTTCGGTTGCAGTCCAAAAGACAATGATAGCGGGACAACCAATCCATTCCTAGGATAACATCTAGGTTCTTAAGAGTTAGGCATACTAGGTTAGCATGGTAGATCCTATTGTTGTATGTTATCGGACAATACATGCATGCTGAATTAGCAAGTAGAGTCTTGGCAGGAGTAGCAACTATCAGATCGAAGCTCAAAGCAGTAATGGGAAGTCTTAATCTGATTGCACACTCTCTAGAGATAAAAGAATGCGTTGCACCGGAATCAAAAAGTACGGATAGAAGATTACCGTCAATCCCGCAGTCGCCTCTAATCAGTCCATCGACTCCCTCAGCATCTTCACCATCCATGGTGTAGACTCTCGCCTTCGCAGCAGGACGCTTTCCTCTAGCAGTGTTGACGGTTGGTTCCGCCTTTGGTAGCCTGCACTGTGCAGCAGTGTGCCCCAACTTGTTGCAATTGAAGCATTGAGGCCTCGTGTCGGAACAAGCACGAGCAAAGTGCCCCGGCTTCCCACACTTGAAGCACGTCAGTTCCCTGTTCTGAGTCTGACCTCCAGAACCTCCAGCAGCACCCACCATGGGCCGGTAAGATCCTGATGCAAACCCTCTACCAGCAGGACGCTGATACGGCCTCCTGTTCTGAAACCTCCCCCTGTTCTGAGTATTCTGGGAGCCCGACCTAATCGGCCCTCCAGTTCCAGCCCGGTTCAACCTCCGGTTCTTCATCAGCTCCACTTCAGTGGCTTTCTCCACCAATGATTGGAATCGCATGATTCCCAGTGGCCTCACTGAGTCCTCAATATCCGGCCTCAGTCCATTCACGAAACGCTTGCACATGTAGCGCTCGTCAACATGATCATTAAAGAATTGGAAATGCTTCGCCAAAGACTCCAGCTTCGAAGCAAATTCCGGTACAGACATACCTCCCTGTCGGAGTGTCAGAAACTGCGCCTCCCTCTCATCCCGGGCACTTGTCGGAAAATACTTTTCCAAGAATGCGGTCCGGAACGAGTCCCAGTTAATTTCTTCATGGTTGGCTTCCATGATCCCCCTGGTGCCCTTCCACCAGTATTCAGCATCTCCCAGCAGAAGATAGGTCGCCATGCCCACCTTGGCACCCTCAACAGTTTGCAGAACACCGAAAATCTTCTCGATTTCCTGGATCCAGAGATCCGCTGCGTCTGGATCAGTACCACCAGAGAACTTTGGTGGGTTTTGCCTCCTGAAGTCATTGAGGCCTTTGTTCTGGTCCAGAGTTATTTCCCTCTGGCGCTGATGTTGTTCACGTGCTTCTTCAGTAGCACGCCTCATGGCATTATCATTTGCCTGTGCGGTTACCGCTTGGGCCTGCGCTGTTACCGCTTGGGCCATAGTGGCCATCATCTCAGCTAGCTGGTTATTATTCACCATATTCTGTTAAAGGAAGCAAACAGTCAGTACTTATCATAAGATAGCATCTAGCATCACTATACAATATGAGTAAGCAATAACTTCAATCAATTTTTAAGCGAAAAAATCGCTTGCAGACAATCAATTTTCACTCTTTGCAGAGTCACACAACCTAGCACAGAAGACCTATTCCCCAACAACTCCCGAAAGACTCGACCGTGCTCTGATACCACAATGTAACACCCCGATTTCGGTGGCGTCACTTTAGTAACCAAAAGTAAACTTAATGCGGAAAACGTGAATATTTTTTTTTTGATAATAACTAAGACAAGACTGAATTAAATAAAACCCAAATGCGAAAAGTAATAAAACTAATATACAATATACAAACAGCCCCCGCTGTAGTAGTAACCTCGTCACGAGTAAACCTCCAGTGACGGTAATAGAAGAGTAGCGCCCGTAGGCAATATATACAAACCAAATGAAAAGGGTGAAGTGCCCGCAACACCATCCCTCAAAACTGAGAATCAGCTGACCCAATGGCCTGAAAATAAGACCTCCTAAGTCCAACCAACTCTCTGTGATCCCCGTAAGGAAACCACACAAAAAGCTATAGGCGGATCTACCCTGTCCCCTAAGTAACAAAAGAAGCAAGACTGTCAGAGCTAAAACTCTACTCCTACACTAATCCTAACTCGAGGAGCTCATACCAACACTCAGAACTATGTGCTAGCATGATCGTCGTCTGAATCAGAATCCAGAACGACCAAGTCTATCGACCCTATCCGTCCTCCCCTCGCTCCTGCAACGCCCTCCGATGCTGGACTCACGGGCTTAGGGCCCGAACCCTGATCATCAATGATCGCAACGGAGGGTGCACTAGACCCTGCCGAGGGCACTCCCACTGGAATCTCCTCTGAGGGATCCTCCTCCTCTGAAGATGACGGTGGCGGCGGTGCTCCTCCAAGACCTGGTCCACAGTGAACGCCCGGTGGCAAGTTGAAGCTGATAGAGCATCGCCTCAACACTCCTGACCTCAAGAGTCCTCCACTATCCACGTGGTCCTCCATGATACGCCCCGAATACGTCGCTCGGTGGCTCGCGGGGTCAACCACCCACGACCCGGGGTCGTCCTGATCTATCATCTCATACCTAATCCCCCCCGAAGGGTGGACCATGGTGTACCAGTCCGCAATATTCATCTGACAAAAGGCGTTGTCCGCCAAAACACACACAGAAGACGCGAGGGTCAACTCTAAAGAACTATGTAGATAATAAACCCAATAGGTACAAGTAATAGATAGCCACTTAGGCTTATAACTAGAGATATCATTCCTAGGGTTGCATGTTCCACAAAATCATAACGACAATACTAACAATTAGCATGTTCCAAGTAAGTTTATCAAATAGCAACCACACTCATCAACTAAGTCAGTATGCATGTTGCGTGATATGTATGCAGGTTAACCCAGTCAACCAATATGCAATCCGGAAACGGATGGACATCATCGGATCAGCCCTTCACCAGCCACGGTGGTGCCATTTCGGCCCGTGATGTCTCTTACTCCCACTGGGTAGTCAGATCAGCAGTAAACCCGTAGGTCTGCCATTTCGGTCTGCTACAAGAGACGTCTACAAACGCTCTTTCACGGCATTCCGGGTCTTATGACCATTTTGGAAACCGACGAGGTCCAGAGTACGTCCTGTGTTAATACCTCATTAATGTTGCATGAATGCAAGATGATTAGTCAATCAACGTCTCCGTCCTCACTCGACACGTCGCCACGTGTTCTAGGTAAATTAAAGTCTCTAAAATCTTACCCTAAGGCAAAGTCGATTCTGCGACAAAAGACACACTTCACAACACACATCGCTGCTCCAACAGCACTAGAGTATCACATACTCGGGAACTAAAGGTTCCCCGGACTTATCCCCAGGATAGCCCCACAACATAGCTGCTCCAACAGCACAACAACCAACGCTGCTCCAACAGCACAACAACAACAGACTCAACACTTGGATCCGACGACACTTCTCGTTTTCCAAACTATGATTTTCATCCAAAGCCTCCTTTCGAGATTATTACCCTTACTTAAAGATTTAGAGGTTGTTTAATGTCTTATGAATTTTCTTTTCAAAATAATATCCTTTTTAGTCTTATCGCAATTCCTATAAGTTCTCGGGATCTTCGAATCCCCAAATGACTCCAGAGAATGTCTCGATCCATAAACCCTATACAAGGCCCGAACCTCGTTCGTCCTATCAAACTTTCTCAAAACTCTCAAAATAAAATCGGCATGACCTGCCCGCTATTCTCACCATTTAGAATCTCAGATTTTCAGTGTAAAGCATATTTAAATCATCACAATCAACAACATGTCATATATCAATAAATCGCATCATAAACACTTAGCACTTAGCATATAAAGCATGCACCACACATCCTAGATTACCCACATAGCACATAGCATGTAAGTCAATCTTCAAAAACATTCAGTAGATGAATCATCTACATTGTCAGCCGAAGCCTCAGAAAACATTTTCAATCACACACAATCTCAGTGCATAAACAGTAAACAATGTCGAAATATCGACCCTAAGCATTAACTAGAGATTCAGTGAGAAGCCCTCACCTGAAGGTTCTCCAGCAAAAACTTCAAACTCTTCTTCACAAGCAAGGCGTTGATCCTCAGGAAATTCCTCAAAATCACCTTTAGAACAAAACCACAAAAATCAATCAGAATCTATCGGAAACTAAGCTATCGATACTTACTAAGGTTACTCGAAGTAATCTATACTCTAAGGTACGATAATCTAGCGCGAAAAGACAAGTTTTCGGTAAAGGAAAATTTCCTCCTCCCCCCTTATAGCTCTCGGCCACTATAGGTAATTGTAGGGTTCGATTTTTCTTCGATCAAACTTGGTTCCTATGCTTTCATAAGCCGTAACTAAGGGTATTCTGAACTCGGAAAAATTATCGGATCAAAAACTGTCGCAGGGGTATTTTGGTCATGATTTTTAACTTAGGATTTTCAAAACTGAAATCCCAAAAATAAAATTTTGCAGGGACGTCACCAACGACGTTCATAACAACTAATCCTACTAGCACTAAGCTAAGGCGATAGTTTACAGCCTAAAGATTGGAGCTTTACACCAAAAACTACATAAATGGGTATTTTAGGCTCAAATTGATTCCGACGGAATTCCGGCGACATAACGGAAAATATAATCCGGCAGAAGTGATCTTGGGCATACATAGAAGAGGTTTAGAATCAGAAATGAAAGATTCAGGATAGTTTTGCAAAAACCCATAAACTATCCACTCAGAAAACTCTACAGAAAAAATATGGAAAAAGCGATCGGAGGTAAGGATTAGCGACTATACCTCGAAGCCTTGAAGTAGCAACTGATTGATCGACGATCAAGCAAACGATGAACAAAATCTCCTCCTCCTTCTTCCTCTTTGTGGCCGCGGGTTTGGGTGGGGAAATGGGTAGAAAATTTGGTTTTTTCTTCCTTTATTTGCTATATATAGAAGGTGGAAATTCGCGGGAAAAAGAAAGTTTCGCGAATCTGATTTTTCCGGCGTCACTCTCCATGAATTATAAGATATGTTTTGGCAAAAGAATTCCAAAACTATAAAGAGGTCTCCTTGTATTTTTGGCAACTAATGCAAAGTCGGTGCAAAGTCGGTGTAAAACTATTTTACCCGATAAGTTGCTTTTTGCATCGTATGTCGGAATGGAAAACTTCCTTCTGAAGAAAGATTGAAATCATCAAGAGAAATGGGTGTACGCGTGTAGAATATCCATTTGAAGCTCTGAATAGATAAAGTCTTCATTGTCGAGAAATTCTAGGGTTTTGAAATACCAGGGATTCGGTTTCGGCAAACTTCCGATGATTGGAATCGGACGTTCGTAGATCCTAGAGTTTCGCCTCGAAACGATTGTGATATAAGGAAAAAGAAAAGTTCTAACACTTCTCTGAAGATTTTTGGAATTAACTGCTATCGTGCCTAAAAGTGAAAAACTAGCTATTTATTCGGGTTTCTGACCTAGGTTTAAGCGTAAAACGTTCGTGCTATAACTTTTATCGATCATAATGAAATCCTTGAACTTTTCCTGAACTTTCTCCTTCATAAATATATTTCATTTAATAAACTTTCGTTCAGGTTTCCCTTCACATCACATCAACCCTAATCGTGAATAAGAAGTTTATTCACTTAGCATAAGCTTAAAAACTCGGGCCTTACATGATTCATGCGCACTAAAATTCGAGCGAAGTCAGCTTGATGTCGCAGTACAGTTGGTGTATCAGATAAGGCATAACTTCCCAACTTATTTCCTATGGCAGCGAAGAAAGCTTCATTCCATAAACCCATCAGAACTTGCCATAAGCGAATCCATACAAAGTGCGACGTGCCGAAAGTGAACACGGAACATGGTTTTACATCAGTAAGCAATTGTTCGAGAAAAAATGCACATTCCGTGATAGTGCTTTCCATCTCTTCGTTATTCTCGAACTCCAATAGCACCTCATTCGCTCCAAGCGGGATTAGTCTGAAATTGAACAGGCCAATTTGACTAAACTCCTCCTGTAAAATTTCAACCGGCTTGATTGTTAGGGTACGAGCCTGAGCACAACGTTGAACCCACTTGTCATCCATATCTGATGCAGCAAATTGTAATTGACATGTCTCTTTTTTTTCTAGAAAACCTCCCTGTATCTTGCTGTTTTTTGGGTTCATACTCCTGTTTAGTCTCTACGTTTGCTTCCTTCAATTTCCATGACCTTCCTTGAATTTCATACTAATGTCTCCCTGGCGACGGAACTTTAGCAGCTTGAGAAGACCTTTGGAATCTTGCTTTCTGCACCACCAGATAATTTCCTTCAAGTCTCAAGCCATGAAACTTACGGATCGCAGCCCTTGCCTCATCATCACATATAAATCGCACAAACCCGAATCTGAAGCGACGATGATGCTTCTTTTTTTGCTGGATAAAAACATCACGTAATTTCCCTGCCTTCCCAAATATTGCTCTCAATTTTGCATGAGTGATCCTATCCCCCAAACCATCAACTAAATTTGAAAAGGAACCTGGTTGCTGATTTGAATGTTGCTGCTGATTTCCTTGACTCTGAGAACGTCGGTCATGGTACCTTAATGGAACAGATTTCGCACCCTCCCCTTGAGTATGCGCTGCCGTCAGGATCTGCCAATACTGGTCGCGTCTCCCTTGCTGTTCACGGCGCATACCAGGCCGCTGCAGTCTCCTTTGTGAGGTCTGTTCATCATGCCATGGTCGCTGCCAGGAAAAATGATCTCCTCGATGACGTTGATTGCGACCATTGCCGGCGTTTTTCCATGGCCGGAACCCCCGCGCGCGGCGGTTGCCAACTAGAACTTCTCTCTCTACTCTCTCTCATGGAAATTGACATGAATCATGATTCGGCCTCTAATATTGATCCCGATGAAGAGGATGAAATCTTTAGGGATGGTTGTTTGGAAGGTTTGCGGCGTTGCGGTGAGGAAGAAATTATTTCGGCGATGCTCGGCGGCAGCGAAAACTCGCCGGAGAAGGAGGTCGTGAAGACAATACAGCTAGAGAAGGAGGAGTTTTTTTGCCCAAATTCAAATTCAATTGCGTTAATGGCTGCTTTCAATTTCTGTGGAGGAACAGAAGGAACATATACGGGATATCATTGATGCTGGTTACTCTTTGGAGGAGATTGAGGGATGAAAGAAGAATTTAAAGGCTGAAGGATTGATGAGTGAAGAAAAACAAACCCTAGATAAAAAAAATTCAAAATCAAGAGAAAAGATATTCAGTTACAGGTTTTTCTTTTAATTCTCAAGATTTGTTTCAAAATAAAAATTATTTGTGGCCTTTCAATTCTGTTTGAAGGGGCCCACGTGCTAATATCCAGACATCAGGGACTAGGGCGTGTTTGCCTTCTCAATTGAATAATCAGAAGCAGTTTTCTGGCTTACTAACGTGTTCAAGTTCAATCACATTGAAACAACGTGACTCCAGCGATGAGTTTGTGCATACCGCACCATATCAAATAGTCAGAAAGCACGCCTCAATCTCTTCTCCTATGCGTGATGAAGACTAGCTTGTGACACCAACTCAGAACCGTCCACAACCCGTGAACTCTCCTAGTCGTGAAGCCTCAACTGGGCTAGTATCGCCGGGTCTGAAGCAATCTCCAAATACAAATTCCTCACAAAAAAGTTCGCAGCGTGGATGATCATAAGGTAGTAAGGAAAAGCCAATACCTTTGCCTGCTGATTTCTTAGAGCCAGTACAGGGAGAGGATGGAGTGATGACAAGGGCTCAGAGAACTTGGTTACTTGGAAAGCAGTTGGGTTTGAAACCGCGAGGTATGGAAGCATTGATGCTTCGTAGTTTAGAAGCTCAAATACAACAAAACCACCCTCATCTTAATTGATATGTCAGGACCATGGCTAACCTGGAACGATCGCGGCTTAGGTGGATCGACCAAAAGAGAAGTTGTGAAAAAAGCAGTTTTGCAGTTGAAACCAAAATTTTTCTTGTTTCAAGAGACCAAACTGAATGAGCAGCGACAACGTACATTTGACTCTTGGACTCAAATTTTGCAAATGAGGCATGTTGAGGTCCAATCAGTGGGATCGGCGGGTGACTTGATGTGTCTGTGGCGTGAAAATTCCTTACAGGTTCAGACAGTGGTTTTGGACACATGGTTTATCTTATTGGCTGTGAAAATTCCTAATTTCGACAACAATGTGTTAGTTGGCAATATTTATGGACCTCACACGGTACAGGAGCGTCGGGTATGCTTTGATACTTTGAAAGCACACGTTCTGGGGCATGGTGGATTAGTGTTTCTTGGTGGTGATTTAAACGGAGTCTTGTTGGGATCAGAAAGATCATCCGGAGGTGCTCTGGATGTAGGATGGCTGTGGGAGTTTATAGTTTGTTGTTTTCTGGCTATTTCCTTTTGTTGTTGCTATGTTGCTGTAATTGCTATTGATGTTGTTTGCTGTCGGTTGTTGTTGCTGTTGTTCTACGAATTTGGCTTTGCTGTTGCAGTTTACTGTTGTTGCTGGTGCTGTTGTTTGCGGCTGTTTGTTGTTGCTGTTTCTATTGGTGCTGTTGCTGTATGAATTTGGCTTCGATGTTGTTGTTTACTGCTGTAGCTGGTGTTTCGCTGTTGCTGTTTTTGCCGTTATTGACACGTTTTTGCTCGAGTTATCAGCATAGTCTGAGCTAGTGTAATTTTTTGGGCATCAAGGATTTTGTTCAGGTGCAGAATGACTATCCTAAGATTGTGGTACTCTTTTTCCTTGCTTGGTTTTTATCCCATTGGGTTTTTCCAAGTAAGGTTTTAATGAGGCTCTTTCTTGGGATTCCGTCATAATCATTCAAGGGGTTTGTTGTGGGTTTTTAGCTCAGCTCTGGGAGTATTTTGACGTTATAGTCTCCTTCTGATAAGATTGTACGTGGTTCCTGCCTTGAGTTGCTTTTGGCTCAGGCTTTTTTAATAATAATAATTTCACTTTTAAAAATAAAAATAAAAATAATTTTCAACAATTAATAATTTTACATTTTATAAAATTAATTATATAATTAATATTAGTAATTTTTTATTTTTATTGAACTATTTTAATACATTTTCTCATATTATGTTCATAATTATAAGTATTATCATCAAAATGAAAGCATACATTTTATGAAATAATTAATACATTGATTAACATAAATAGTCAATATATATTTAAAAATTTAAATTAGTGAAGCTCTCTTTTAAAAGGTAAATTAGTGAAGTTGAATTTATATTTTCGTAAACATTTTTCTTCATGTATTTTAATAATAATCATGATAATAATAAATAATAATATATAAATATAAAGATAATAATTTTATTTTAATATGGTGTTGTAATATGGAATGTTAACGAGAACATTATTAATATAGTGTGGAATGTTGCGTTACAATAGGAAGGGGCGAGGATGGGTGGGGAAGCGAACTGTCAAACAACCAACTATCTCCAAATTTTAAACTATTATGAAAGACCATATATATAACACGTCCCCTCATGCAAAAGCCTTGTTGAGCTTGCTGATTTGGACTTGAAGGGTGGTGCATTCAAAGCTTAGCTACTATGTGCTATAATCCAACTTTTTATTGAAATAATTGGGGTCGGCAATGATTGAACTTTAGATCCCTTAGTCATAGAGACTCTGATACCATATCAAGAACCAACAATCCTTGATTGCTTGACATGAATAAGAGTCTCTATGACCAAGTGACCTAGAGCTCGACCATTGCTACCGCCAATTCTTGTAATGAAATGTTGAGTATCAACACATCGTAGGTGAGCTTGTACATTAATTCTCCACACTTCAAGCCTAAACGGGCACTTTTTGAGGGAGCGTCTTAGAGATAATAATATAAAACTAATCAGGTAGACCCTACCTATCAGTTTAAACTTTAGGAAAATTAATTTTTGACGTGGAGGGGAAGTTGTGGAAGGTTTCGGTGAGGTGGGGGAAAGATGTGGAGGTAGTGTGGTTGAGGTGGTACAGGTTGAGTGGTGTCTAGAAGGAGAGGGCATAGAAAAAGGGAGCAGGGTGAAGAGATGGATAAAAAATGATTAGAAAAAAATTTGTATGATTAAAACTCTTGTGCAAATTTATATTATAATTGCAAAATATTTATATAATTAATTAGTACATTAAATTTCATGCAACTTATAGTTACAATGATGATTTATACCGTGACTCGACATAATTGAAAACAAAATTTATTAAAAGGAAATTTGCAAGTGAGCATATATCACCTTACACTACATTTTTTTAATCTCTTTCTCCATATCATATCATATATATAATTATTGTCTCTTCTCCCTATCATATCATATCATATGTAATCACTATCTCTCTTTCCATTTCATACTCTCTTCTCTTACATTATTATATGAGTGTCTAGACACCCAAACATTATTCATGTTGAATTGAGTTATGTTCTCATGGTCCCGAAACATTCCCTCCTTTAGAACTCTTGTTGGTATCATCTGAAGCGGATGCCAATAATCGTTCATGTTGCAACTCCTTCTTCTTATTCTCATAGGCCTTAGCAACATTTAGTTCATTTTTAAAAGTACCCAACCACAACTTGACACCTCGAATCTCTGCTGCAAAATTCCCAGATGGCCTACGACGAACACCTTCGAATTTGCTTGTTTTTTCCTTCTTTCTCTTGCTGGAACAAGGGATGGGAACTACATCTACAACTTTCCGACAATCCATATCCACATCTTGTTGTGGAGGTGGACAATTCTCTACACATGATTTGGTTGGAACCAAAATTTTCTCGACTATCCACTTAGATCCATCATCATTGACTTCTTTCATTGAAACTTTTTCTTTTCCTTTGCATTTCAGTCCTCGTTTCAGAGTTTTCCCTTTCATGTTGACTCGAGTGACGCAGAAAAATTTGACCAAGTACAAAGAGACAAAATCTGTAAAAGGGGTGAAGAATAAAAGGTCAATAGTTTTCCGGATACCCAAAATCACACAAGTCGAAACTTAAATTAACCTTAATTCAAAGGAGTATCAAGAGAGGGACCAACGCATTCAAACCCAATACATGTCCTGCAATGAAAGAGATAAAATGGAACTTTATATAGTGAAAATAAATTGTCAAGCTGTTGGCCCAATATTTTGGCCCAAGAGAAGAAAAAACACATTCAGCCCAAAGCACACGAAGTGGTCGAATTTAGGCTAAAGAAGGGAAAGGAAAATGCACCAAGTTAATGGAGCCGTCGAATTCGACAATGAGAGCCATGGCTACAAGCAGGGGGCACGTTTAACATGTGCAGCATTGACCAAGTTAGATCCTCACCACGTTGGTGAGACACGTGGCCAAGAAGCGGTTGAAGCAGTTAAGACCCACGACCTCCACCACGGCACAAAGGACGTCCAGAACCAACTGTAGATCGTGGGAAGAAGGGGACTAGACCCACTAACCTACCCAAGAAGAAGGAAAAACCGCCAAGGACATGCTATAAATAGGAGAATTGAAGTCAGAAACGAGGTTCCCAACTCAAACTCTGAAAAATTCACCAGAAAGCTCTAATGTCCGCATCAATCAGACTCAAGGAGCAAGGTGTGATGATGGAGGAGTACGTTGCAGAACCAGCCTTTTAGTTTTCTTGCTTTAAGCTTGTTAATTTCCAGTTCCTTTGTGTAATTTCTTGTCGAATTCTTGTAGTTTTCATGTTATTTTGATTTATGTGACTTCATGTAATTGATCCTTGCTTAATGAAATCCAGTTTTCTTTTAAACCGATCATTACTGTCGAAAAATACTAACTCACACACGACACTTTGGCAAGACGTTTTCTCAAAAGGACCCCGAATCTAAACTTCCTTTAGTCGAACTAAGACGATATTTGTTTACCAAAAATCACCGTAAACAAATTGGCACGCCCAGTGGGACCGTTTTTGTGAAAACTAAGTTTTACAGAAGCGTTTTGTGTGTTTATTGTACTGCATGTTACCTGGTATTTGTTACTTGCTTTACTTGTGATTTACGTGTTATATGCACCTGAGAAGTGGTAAGACTGTGAGTATGGCAAGCAATCGAGGAAGAACTTCCCCCCAAGGGTCTAACGTGGGCAATCAGGGCAGTCCCGGGGGAAGTAGCGGTAATGAAGAGGTGTCTACTGGGATGGGGCCTGGCACCACCATGCCAACCCAGAACGTGGCAATTTCTGCAGTTGCAGAAATGCCTGTATCTACATCAGTGCAGGCACAACTTGTTCCAACGGTTACAAGAGGAGACATGCCTTATGGTATGCCTAGATCTGTGATGCAAGGCATACAAGGCACGTATTCGACGTTCCCTGAGAATGTTCCCCCATTCAGCATGCCCCCCTTTGGGGCAAATGGAACAATGTTGAACTTAGGGAGTAGTCGAGTTAGTCCTCCTGGCCCTATTCCTGGGTCTAGTTCACAAATTTATTTGTCTACAGGTATGAACACTGGTTCACTTCAAGCCATTAGGCAGCAAGTCGATGATAGTAATGAAGGATCACGCGCTTACCACTACGCCAAAACCAATTGGTGTTAGTGAGGGCGCAACGTTATTAGCAGACAGCGCCCCGTTTCGAACGCTACCTAGCAGGCAGGATGCTGGCCCACCTGGACCCAACAATCCCCCCCCAGCACCTGCCAGCCAAACTAGCTGCACAGCATGCCTTCTGTGGGATTCGAACACGGGACCTGGCTCTGATACCAATTGAAGGATCACGCGCTTACCACTACGCCAAAACCAATTGGTGTTAGTGAGGGCGCAACGTTATTAACAGACAGCGCCCCGTTTCGAACGCTACCTAGCAGGCAGGATGCTGGCCCACCTGGACCCAACAAGTAACCATGAAATGGTTAACATGCTATCTCGTCAGATAGGCGAAATAATTAACCCTGTGCTCCAAAACAATAATGCCAATAATCAGCATTTGGCACGTCAGATGGATCGCTTGGCTACGGCCCTGGGGGCACCGGTCGAAATTCAACCGGCACCAGGGGTTAACCAAATCCCATTGCCTAACCATGTCCCTGCTCCTATGCGCTATCAAGCGCCACAACACCAAGATATAGGAGCAAACCCTTTGTTTAGGGGGAATGAGGCAGCGCAACCACCATTGCAAAATGTGTATATGGTGAACAGGGAAGAACATGCTGATGGTGTGCTAGAAAGAATTCGACACCAAAACGCTGGGGGGCAACAAAATGTTGCTGCTGTAGTGGAACAATTGTTGAACCAACATGGCTTCAACGTGGGTTTCGCGAATAGACCCCATTTTGTGTCGGCCTTCACAGAAGAGGTTCACAAATCCGAACTTCCTCGAGGCTGGAAGGTCCCCAAATTTACTAAGTTCTCTGGGGATTCAGGAGAGTCCACTGTAGAACACATAGCTAGGTACCAAATCGAAGCAGGGGATTTAGCCATCAACGAAAACTTAAAAATGAAGTACTTCCCGAGTTCTTTAACTAAGAACGCGTTTACCTGGTTCACCACCCTCGCCCCGAGGTCAGTTCATACATGGGCCCAATTGGAAAGAATTTTCCATGAGCAATTCTTTAGGGGAGAATGCAAAGTGAGTTTGAAAGATTTGGCTAGTGTTAAAAGAAAGCCAGCAAAGTCCATTGATGATTATCTAAACAGGTTTAGGATGCTTAAATCTCGATGTTTCACTCATGTCCCTGAACACGAGCTAGTTGTCTTAGCCGCTGGTGGTCTAGAGTATTCTATTAGAAAGAAAATCGATACTCAATATATTCGAGATATGTCTCTGCTCGCAGACAGAGTAAGGCACATCGAATTACTAAAAGCCGAAAAGTCTGAGGAAAGGGCCAAAACCAATAAGTGGCCAAAGAAGGAAAAAGTAGCGTACATAGACACTGACCCAGTGTGTCAAAGTCCATGTGTCTATCGAGAAGTCCCTACAGATGTTGACATAAATGATGTTAATCTGGCTGAACTCCAGCCAGGCGATCCTTATGTGTGTAAAGCATTGAAACCATATGAAAACAAACTTGGGGAAGAAAGCCCCAAGAACACCATTCCTGCAGTAAAAACTTATACTTTTGATGTGACCAAATGTGATGCAATTTATGATATACTTGTGTCTGATGGTTTGCTTGTTGTCCCTAAAGACCAAAAACTTCCTTCTCCTGAACAAAGGAAAGTGAAGAAATATTGCAAATATCACAACTTTTTTGGTCATTGGACCTCACAGTGTGTTCGTTTCAGGGATCTTGTGCAGGGGGCATTGGATTCAGGAAGACTCAAGTATGATGAAAAAGCCAAAAGCCAAATGAAGATTGACTCTGACCCGTTGCAGGTAGCTGAGGCCAACTATGTAGAGCCTTCCTACATTGGCATGGTCGACATTTCTGAAAAGCTAGATCTGGGCTTGACACTTGGAGAAGCAAAGGAGGAAAACATTGCTGTCGAAGAGCCAGAGGTCGAGAAAGAGGTGAGCTTAGAGGAGGTTTACCCCAAGGCCGGAGAAACTCTTGTTGAGTTTTTGTCCCGGAGCAAGGATGGCGAGAAAGAAGTCATGTTGTGCCCTCGATGCAGCGCCGTCTTCGACAAGTCTGCAGCCAAAGCCTACCAAGATTCTGAAATGAAAAAACATTATGAGAACAAAGTGCCTGTGTCTAGAAGGCTGAAGTATCCCCATGAGGAGTGGGTTGAAAGAGGCCAGGAACTCGATGGCCATAAAGGCCAGAAGTCGAGGAATAAAGACAAGACTTACGTCCCTGATGCTGGGTTGCCAAAAAACCAATGGTTCAGGCCAGCACCCCCAAGGCCAAAGCAACACCAGAAGTGGCAGAAAATCGACCTGGGCCAGGGATCCTCTTACATCAACAATTCCCGCGTGTCGCGAAGCTACTCCTATGGTTCTGGGAACTACTATGCTCCTGAACAAATGACCAGAACTCAGTTCAGACATTTCCTGAGGAAAAGGAAAGCTGAAAGGGAAAGAGGTGGCAAGTTCCGTTCATTATGGGACATAAAGCCAGAAGACAACCCTCACAATGAACCTAGTGTGGCGTCGATTATCAATCAGCTCGACCACGCCATTAAACAAGGAACAACTGTGCCACCAAACCCGGTTAAGGAAAAGGGGAAAGAGGCTGTTGAAGATGAGGATGAAGACATGCTCGAAGATTTCGACGACAGTGACGGAGAAGACCTCAACATCATCTGCATAGTGTCTATCTTACCTGCTGAATTCGATAGAATCTCAGAAGTTACAGAAAGCGAAGAAGATTACTATGTCGAGGAAGAACCAGATGACAACCCTTTGTGTTATTATGTGATGTAGAGAGGGTCTGTCAAAGATGAGAGAGCTATTTTCCAGAGGCCAACTGAGCAAATGAAGAGCCTTTTGAAACCATTATTTGTTTGGGCCAAAGTCGAGGAGAAAGGAGTTAATAAAGTCCTTGTCGACGGGGGAGCTGCAATCAACCTGATGCCTGGGTTCATGCTCAAAAAGTTGGGTAAAACTGAAGCAGATCTAATCCCACATGATATGGTACTTTCTGACTATGAAGGAAAGACAGGTTCTTCCCTGGGGGCAATCATGCTGAACATAACAGTAGGAACAGTGGCCCGCTCCACATTGTTCATTGTGGTCCCTTCAAAGGCTAATTACAATTTGCTGTTGGGAAGAGAATGGATTCATGGCGTGGGGGCAGTACCCTCGACTTTGCACCAACGTATATCCATTTGGAAGTCTGATGGGGTCGTCGAAAATGTACAAGCAGATCAAAGCTACTACTTAGCAGAGACAGGTTACGTTGGTAAGAAGAATTTCGAGAAGAGCCTAGCCACCATAGCTCCTTTGGACACAGTGGCTAATCAATACTTCAACCCATACTCAGAGTACTCAGTGACATTAGATCCCATCCGAGGGCTAAACCTCAATGAAGAATGCAAACCTGATGCCATGAGTGGATGGCACAGCGATGAAGAAAAAGATGCCACTACTGAGTGGCAAGCCAATGGTAAAGATGATTAATTCGAGCATAGCTCGAATTTCGGCTTACGCAGCCGAAAACAAAATAAGAACGGCCTTAGAGGCCGAAAGAATAGCCAAAGAAATGGCTATTGATGAAGCTAGTGTCTCAATTCTGCCTGTCGAAATGACATCTCAGGAGGAGGCAACAACGAATAAGGATAACACGCGCTTGGAAGAAGACGAGCAGAGTGTCGAAGAATTTGAAGATCTCCGTAATTTAAGGCTGGATTGCATCTACGATGATAGCTCATTGGGTTTCGAGAAGCCAGCGATTGACATTTCCAAGAAAATGGAAGCACAGGACCCTTTGGAAGAAGTGGACTTGGGTGATGGCTCAGAAAAGAAGCCAACATACATCAGTGCTCTTATTGACCCAGAGTTAAAGGATAGGATGGTGAAATTACTCAGAGAATTCAAAGACTGTTTCGCTTGGGATTATGATGAAATGCCAGGGCTTAGTCGAGAACTGGTAGAGTTGCAGTTACCCATCAAAGAAGACAAAAAACCGGTCAAGCAATTACCCAGGAGGTTCCATCCAGATGTATTGGTAAAAATCAAGGAAGAAATAGAAAGGCTCCTCAGGTGCAAATTCATCAGGACAGCTCGCTATGTGGATTGGTTAGCCAACGTGGTCCTAGTGATCAAGAAGAATGAAAAGATGAGAGTTTGTATTGACTTTCGAGATCTTAACGCTGCCACTCCAAAAGACGAGTATCACATGCCTATTGCCGAGATGATGGTGGATTCAGCTGCGGGTCACGAATACTTAAGCTTGTTGGATGGTTATTCAGGTTACAACCAAATCTTCATAGCAGAAGAGGATGTGTCGAAGACGGCTTTTCGATGTCCTGGTGCCTTGGGGACATATGAGTGGGTGGTCATGCCATTTGGGTTGAAAAACGCTGGCGCGACCTACCAAAGGGTAATGAATACCATCTTTCATGATTTTATTGAAACTTTCATGCAGGTGTACATCGATGATATTGTGGTAAAATCCCCATCAAGGGATGACCATTTATTGCATTTAAGAAAATCCTTTGAGAGGATGAGAAAATATGGCTTGAAAATGAACCCCCTTAAATGTGCCTTTGGTGTTATTGCAGGTGATTTCTTGGGATTTGTGGTGCATAAAAAGGGCATCGAGATCAACAAAAATAAAGCTAAAGCCATTCTCGACACAAGTCCACCAACCAGCAAGAAGCAACTGCAATCACTATTAGGAAAGATTAACTTCCTGAGGAGATTCATTACCAACCTTAGTGAGAAGACCAAGTCCTTTTCCTCGCTTCTTCGACTAAAGAAGGAAGATGTGTTCCGCTGGGAAGCAGAGCACCAAAAGGCATTCGATGAACTCAAAAAGTACCTGTCCAATCCACCTGTAATGGTACCACCCATCAAGGGGAGGCCAATGAAGCTGTATATTTCTGCCACAGATGAAACCATTGGAAGTATGCTGGCTCAGGAAGATGAAGATGGCAACGAAAGAGCCTTATTTTACTTGAGTAGGGTGTTAAATGGCGCAGAAACTCGATACACTGTGATCGAGAAATTGTGTTTATGCCTGTACTTCTCTTGTGTAAAGTTGAAATATTATATAAAGCCAATCGATGTAATGGTTTTTTCTCATTATGATATAATAAAGCACATGTTATCCAAACCAATCTTGCATAGTCGAATTGGTAAATGGGCTTTGGCCCTAACCGAATATTCACTAACTTATGCGCCATTAAAAGCAATTAAGGGGCAAGCAGTTGCTGATTTTTTAGCGGATCATACTGTGCCCAAAGAAATCGTAACTTACGTGGGCACACAACCTTGGAAGTTGTATTTCGACGGTTCCAGCCATAAAAATGGAACAGGGATCGGGATGTTCATCATATCCCCGCAAGGCATCCCCACTAAGTTCAAATTTAGGATCAAGGATAGTTGCTCGAACAATGAAGTTGAGTATGAGGCATTGATATCAGGCCTCGAGATCTTGCTAGCTCTGGGGGCAAAGAACGTTGTCGTAAAAGGAGATTCTGAGTTGGTGATAAAGCAGCTCACCAAAGAATACAAGTGCGTTCGCGAGCATCTAGCCAAATATTATGTAAAAGCAAATAATTTGTTGGCTAAATTCAACGAGGTTGGACTAGGTCATGTTCCTAGAATAGAGAACCAAGAAGCCAATGAATTGGCACAGATCGCTTCTGGGTATATGGTAGATAAACTAAAATTGACAGAGCTAATTAAGATCAAAGAAAAGCTGAGCCCTTCGGATCTCGACATTATGGTCATTGATAACCTAACCCCTAACGATTGGAGAAAGCCAATTGTCGAGTACCTACAAAACCCAGTAGGGTCAACTGATAGAAAAGTCAAGTACAGGGCTCTAAGTTACACCATCTTAGGCAACGAGTTGTTCAATAAGAACGTCAACGGCACATTGTTGAAATGTTTAAACGAGGAGGACGCATTTATAGCTGTATCAGTTGCTCACGATGGCCTGTGTGGTGCTCACCAAGCAGGGGCCAAAATGAAATGGATTCTATTTAGGCAAGGTTTGTATTGGCCAACCATCATGAAAGATTGCATTGAATATGCAAGAGGCTGTCAAGATTGTCAAAAACATTCAGGAATCCAACACGTGCCAGCTAGCGAATTGCACTCTATTATCAAACCCTGGCCTTTTAGGGGATGGGTAATAGACTTAATTGGCGAAATTCACCCAGCCTCATCAAGGCAGCACAAGTATATCATTGTGGCAGTCGATTATTTCACTAAATGGGTCGAAGCCATTCCATTACAGAACGTAACACAGGAAACGGTAATCGAGTTTATACAAAACCATATTGTGTATCGATTTGGATTACCAGAGTCAATTACGACGGACCAAGGCACAGTGTTTGTGGGACGCAAAGTGGCAGCTTTTGCAGAATCCTGGGGGATCAAACTCTTAACCTCGACCCCTTACTACGCTCAGGCAAACGGCCAAGTAGAGGCGGCTAATAAAATTCTAATAAGCTTAATCAAAAAGCATGTGGGTCGAAAACCAAAAAGTTGGCATGAATCTTTAAGCCAAGTCTTGTGGGCTTACAGGAATTCACCAAGGGAAGCGACTGGAACAACGCCTTTTCGACTGGCCTATGGCCAAGAAGCCGTGCTGCCCGCAAAAGTATATTTGCAATCGTGTCGAATTCAAAGACAAGAGGAAATCCCAAGTGAAGTTTACTAGAATATGATGCTAGATGAAGTGGTTAACCTCGACGAAGAAAGGCTCTTGGCACTGGACGTTTTAACAAGGCAAAAGGATCGCATAGCTAAAGCATACAATAAAAAGGTTAAAGATCGATCTTTTATTACAGGTGATTACGTGTGGAAAGTTATTCTCCCAATGGATAAAAAGGATAGAGCTTATGGGAAATGGACCCCCAATTGGGAAGGGCCATTTACAGTCGAGAAAACGTTACCCAATAATGCTTACGTAATTAAGGAATTGAGCAATCAGCGCCAATATGTTACGATAAATGGCAAGTATTTAAAAGCATATAAGCCAATGTTGCACGAACTTAAAATCGAATGAAACATAAGCGTTAAAATTGCCAAATCACATTCATTGATCGGAAAAACATTACAGGTATGGCAAAATACAAATAAAACTAGAAGCCTAAAAAGGAAAAATGGCTCTGTATCCGTCATATCTAGCTTGCATGGGTGCTAATCGATCCACCAGCGCCACCATCTGGCCCTCAAGTCGAGCCTTCTTTTGACGAGCAACCAGGTCTTCAAGGGAGACTGTAGATATCTCGACGGCTAATCGAACGAGACCTTCTGGATCTTGTTGATCCAAAGAGGCCTGGAGAAAATCGAATTTCTCCCTCCACTCATCTATTTGGTGTTCTTGAAAGAACACCATTACTGAAAGCTCCCGGAACTCTTCAAATAGAGGCTTGGCTTCCAAGAGAAGCCCCTGGAATCCCTGAAGAGGAATTCTGACGCGCGCGATGATTGGCCTATGAAGCAGTTGATCAATGAGCCCTAAAAGCTCATCAAGGCCGGCTGAGGAGTCATACAGGTTCTGGAAAAGGTCATCCTGGAAAGCCAGGTCCCTGATACGACGAAGAATGATTCTGCTATCCATGGTTAAGAGTGAAAGGTTCTTAGATTGCAGGAAAAAGATGAGAATGGAAGAAAGAGGAGTTACTGGTGAAAGACGAGTAAAAAACGGCCCCATTTATAATAGGGATATAGCAAACAGTCGCATTAATGCAAGCATGCAGTTACCAAAGCGTCAGCCAAACACGGCAAGCCACGTCAGCCACCACCACAAGTGGAGGAAGTTCTTAAGTCGTTGAACAAGAACGTGATAAAAAGCGTTATAAAGTATCGTGGTTTCCAAGGAAACTTAGAAGATGAAAGGTTGCCAAGTTAAATGGTGTGAAACTCGGCAATGCGATGCAGGAAGTAACGTAATAAAGACTGAATCGACAATAAAATGCAAATCGAGAAATAAAGCATGTCGAGCATTGCCAATAAAAATTCATTCATTAATCAGAAGTCGAACAGAGTTACAGGAATGATTGTTACAAAATTGGCAACAAAGGCCACAATAGATCCATGGCCATTACAATAAAACAACAATTATGAAGCCTAAATCCTCGACTTGAAGGCTTCAAGCTGAACCCCGGCAGCAGCAATCCTAGAATCCAAGCTTTGCTTCACGCGCCGCTCCGCTGCAACCTCTTTAGAAAGTTGAGATGTCGACAACATCACATTTGTGCACTCGGCAGCCAGAGTATTCAGCCGGGAATTCACAGCTGGGCCTTCATCAATCAGCATCGCCTTCTGCTTCTCGAGCCTTGCCACCTCCCTTTGAAGCTCGTCCAGTCGAGCATCAACACTTGACAACTCATCTGCTATAAGAGCTTTCCTAGCAGTCAGCTTCAGAATTTCATCCTTCGAAGGCAAGAGTCCATTGGTGTTGGAAGCCACTTGTGCCTGCTTAGTCTCAATGAGTTGTTCCACCGCAATGGCTTTGTCAAGTGTGGCCAAGATATCGACCAAGAGAGTCTGAAGCTCGACGAGAGCATCTGCTCGAATTTGGTCAAGTCGTTGGCCCAATAGGAAGGCAAGCAGCTCTTTAACCTCCTGGCCTAATCGAGGGTTAGCTCGAACCCTGTCGACGAAGCCCGCATCGAAAACCAGCCCTTTTAACTTGACCAAAGCCTCCTCAATCCGGCTATCATCGACCACTCCACCAGACTGAGCAGTCTCAGTAGTTTCAGCTTGGCGTGGCGGAGACTCGAGATCCAAAGTACCATCAAAGAAGCTTTGGAAAATGGAAAGAGGATCCTCGACTAAAAGAGCACTGAGCCTCTCACCAGAAGTATGAGAAGAGGCAGCTGTCTTAGAAGAAGCTGAACCTCCCTTAGCATGAGGAGAAAACAAAGCGACCCTGGTACCTTGTTGAGGTTGCTGAGGAGAAGGCTGAGGCTGTTGGGGAGAAGTTTGGAGTTGTCGAGGAGAAGGTTCAGACTGAGTCGAGGCCAGAACATCAACCTTAGGTGGGGGCATCACACCAATCACTTGGTCAGGCTGAATGATTGGAGGCACTTGACCCTCATTACCCTGCACCTCATTATGTGGTACATTTTCTTCACGTGCAGGGGAAGGCATGTTCTGCATATCCTGCGGAGGAAAATTAGAGAGGTTATCTCGACATTCTTTGGTATAATAGGGTTCACAACCAGGATGTTGCCAGGCAATTGGTTTCGAGTTAAAATAGAATGTCAGCTTGTCCCACACAGGGTCTGACTCAGTAGAGTCTAAACTCGAGCTAGAGGACTCTAAACTGCTCGAAGAGCTAGACAGAACAACTGGTGGGGGTTTAGAAGAAAACCACGTGGCTCGAGGTACAACCATTTTAGACATGCCAACCCTCTGAAGAGCAAAAGTGAAAATGATTGAGAAAGAGGAAAAGAAAGCGAATTGAGACGAGGTGAGAGCTAATGACTTACCTTAGGGCCAGATCCTTTGAGAGGACTAGAGCTGGTTGAACTCTTAGAATGGTGAGAAGAGGAGCTGCCAGACTTACGACTAGACTTCTTCCCGGAGGTCTTCTTGGCCGAAGCCATCTCGACGGGAATCGGCGTGGTACCCTGAAGAAGAGGGCTGGAAGCTTGCTGATCAACACCTTGATCACCACCTTGCTGCATTTCTTCACGCTGGCTGGCTGACTTAGCCGGGGAAGGATTTCCCACAGTAGGTTCACCAGCACCCTTAGCCCTTTTTTGGCCGGCAGAAGTGGTAGGGGTGGCCCCTCTCTTTCGACTCTGAAACAAAAGACAAATGATCACAAAGACGAAATAAAGGTCAAGGGTTCACAGGTTTCAGTATTACCTTAGGCATCTTGAGCTTATCAGCCAAGGCAACATCATCATCATCATCCTCCACTTCGACAGTCGCAGAAGCCACCCGAGGAGAAGCCTGAGGGGTCGGTCGAGGAATTGGTTCAGCTACAAAAGGAAAACAAAGGAAAATTAAGCCATAAATATCGCAAAGATGCCAGGTCGAAATGATTACCTTGACCAATAAGCGTTCTTATCGATATGTGGTTGAAGATTTCAACCGGCACATGGAGAGGGTAATTCCATAGGTAACGCTTGGTCCAGGTCACCCGCTTCCGAGGGGGCAGTGCACTGTGGTAAAAGTTTTTGATACTTACATGATCAACCCACTTAGGAAGCACCACCGGAAAAGCCAAAGCATACTTACAAGTAGGCAGTGGTGGGAACCTAAAGCCTGTTTTTCGAATAATGAAAGAAAGACCATCCTCATCAGAGGGAAGGCTCAATCGGGTTTTCTTGGCTTTAGCTTCCCACATTCGCCTTAGAACTTGGGCTGCTTTGGCAACCGTTTCCTGAAGTCGAGGACCCGGAAAGTATACTACACCGAAGAATTGTTGAAAAGCGTTGATCTCAGATGTATGCATACCTTTGGTTTTCTTTGGGGCCTGCCTCTGCAAAAGAAAAATATTTGTTATGCGCTGGAAGCAACCTTCAATTGGCGTCGAAATATCGTGCCAATAAGCAGACCACCACGTCTTAAACGCCTGAGTGACGTAAAAGGATGGAGTAAAATTGAAAGGACTAAGGCCAAGCAGCTCCTCCTCATTGTAATAGCTAATGGTAGTGTCGAAAGCACTACGTTTGGTGATGGTACCAAGATAGAGGACGAGGGATTTGTCGAACAAAGTATTGGGCAAATCTTGGCTCAGCCCAAATTGTCGAGACACAAGCTGAGGATTGTAACCGCAAAGAGTGAAATCATTACTGGCAAAGTTGATGGTCAACACCCTTGGAGATAATATAGTCTGCCAAAGCTCGACTTGGTGCTGAGAAAGGTTCTCTGAACCAGGAAGATTAGGATATGAATTCCTTAGCCACCGAGGGCCATAAGAAGGTTTGTGATACGGCGCAAAGCTCGAGCGGAAACGTTTCAGCTCGAAAAACATGGTGAAATACTTCTTAAAGTCGAGCTCGAACGTGGAGGCATCATAAGGAGGAGTAAGGGCTTCAAGCCTGAAAGCATCGACCCTTGTGCTAGACACCACAGGAGGATGGTTCTTGGATGGATGAAACAGTTCGAAAACCGCATTCATCCAAAGCTGAAGGAGCCAGAAAGGACCAGCTGCATTCAAAGACGCAACCTTAGGATCTCGAATATCAGCTATCGCTTCATTGATCATTTGGTAGAGATTGCCGAGTACGAGCCTGGCCATGGCGATAATTCGACCCTCATGTAACAGATTGGCTAAAGGAAGAAGTTTAGCCGGAATCCTCAAGGATTTGGTGCAGAACACATAGGCAGAAAGCCAATACAGCAGAAACGCGACATGTTCAGCATCAGAGACTTCACCATTCTCGACATAGTGATCTTTAATGAATTTACTGAAAGCGATGTTATCCGTCGGAATGGCGATGGGGTTGGTGGGGGCAGCAGAAGAATGGTAATCATCACCCACCACCCAAAGGCCAGTGATGGCAGCAACATCAAGGAGAGTGGGAGAAAGCATCCCAAAGGGGACATGGAAGCTATTGGTAGACCGCTCCCAAAAGAAAAGAGAACTCAGAAGCATAGCAGGGTTGTAAGTAATCGGCGACCTCGACAACTGAATGAGGTCGAAAATCCCAGTGACTTTCCAATGCCCAGCCTTACTAGCCTCCACCCTGTCAAGCCATTTCAAATAGGCTCCCTCACCAGCAGTTGGGTTAGGCGGTGCAGATCTAAAAGTCCTCTTGGGATCTTTCAGAAAGGGCAAGCGGTAAGAGGGTCGAAACGCAAGAATAAGCTCATCCCCACGAACGCTGGGGTGAAACTGCTCGTAACCCTCAGGAAGACTGTTAGGCCTGCCCTTCTTCGCCTTCTTCAAAGGACCTAAAATGGCACGTAGATTGCCATTTACAGAGATAGGGATAAATACTTGGGATTTCCAGATAGCCCGTTTCTCCACTTCATATGGCGGGTCTGGAAGGGGAGTACGTTTGGCCTCGTTCATCTCGCACGCAGCGGCCAAGGGAATGACGTCGTCAGAACTGGAAGCCATGAGAATATGCAGGAAACGCACCAGGAAAGTAAAAACCAGACGATTGAAGGTGATCACAAGTGAAATCAGACAAAGCTTGAATGTTTGAAAAAGCGTAGAGCTTGCAAACGGCCAACAATGGCGTATTTAGAGGCAAACGAATAGTCGGACGTGAAGCTGCATTACAAGATGGTGCATAAAAATTTTTGAAATCCAACGGTTATTTTATTATATAACCGCAAACCCTAGCATAAAGGCCAAAAGGGGGTCATGATTACCCTAGGGTAGAGACGGCAGATGACAGACGAAGTCAGACGCCAAAGCCTCTGATTGGAGCAAAAGTCAAACGATAGGATCCTTGATGGGACTTGAAAATCAGAAAGTTCAAAGTCGCAGACAGCCGTCAAACTCCATCGAAATGCACGAGCAAAAAATGTTTGATCCCTCCAAGATCTGGTAGTCGAGATTCAACATTTTTTGGGGGGCATCTGTTGGCCCAATATTTTGGCCCAAGAGAAGAAAAAACACATTCAGCCCAAAGCACACGAAGTGGTCGAATTTAGGCTAAAGAAGGGAAAGGAAAATACACCAAGTTAATGGAGCCGTCGAATTCGACAATGAGAGCCATGGCTACAAGCAGGGGGCACGTTTAACATGTGCAGCATTGACCAAGTTAGATCCTCACCACGTTGGTGAGACACGTGGCCAAGAAGCGGTTGAAGCAGTTAAGACCCACGACCTCCACCACGGCACAAAGGACGTCCAGAACCAACTGTAGATCGTGGGAAGAAGGGGACTAGACCCACTAACCTACCCAAGAAGAAGGAAAAACCACCAAGGACATGCTATAAATAGGAGAATTGAAGTCAGAAACGAGGTTCCCAACTCAAACTCTGAAAAATTCACCAGAAAGCTCTAATGTCCGCATCAATGAGACTCAAGGAGCAAGGTGTGATGATGGAGGAGTACGTTGCAGAACCAGCCTTTTAGTATTCTTGCTTTAAGCTTGTTAATTTCCAGTTCCTTTGTGTAATTTCTTGTCGAATTCTTGTAGTTTTCATGTTATTTTGATTTATGTGACTTCATGTAATTGATCCTTGCTTAATGAAATCCAGTTTTCTTTTAAACCGATCATTACTGTCGAAAAATACTAACTCACACACGACACTTTGGCAAGACGTTTTCTCAAAAGGACCCCGAATCTAAACTTCCTTTAGTCAAACTAAGAGGATATTTGTTTACCAAAAATCACCGTAAACACAAGCCTAATCTAACCATATCTCATGAACTCTACAAGAACTATGGGTTTCAACTACGGTCAACCATCACAATTTCGACCACAGCTATTCAAACATATTTTTTAGAGATCAAGCTTCAGAGGCATATTATGCAATTGCGATTGAGGGGGATTATCTCCAATCTATTGCGATTGTGAAGTGCATCTTCTACATGAGCTCTCAAAAGTTGATTTGATCTAATCAATGGAAGAGCCATGTCGCAAGAAGACAAATAGGCTCATTGATGTTGATGGTCCTTGATACCTTAATAGTGGAAGACCGACCTTGATCCAAAGCATCCAACATCTACTCAACAAGGTGATTAAGTTGATTCTAGGAAAGGACTGAGAGAAAATTATTGTCTATTAGCTCTATCCTATACAACTAGAGATGAATTGATTTTATTGTATATTTGTATGCATCTCGTTAGTCTGTATGAACAACACTCCTGATTGTTTTCAATTCATATCTATATTCCTGAAGAAGCACATACAAGAATACTTGTTGTCGTAAAGAAATGTATAAAAGAATACTCAACAATGGCTGGAGAGGTAGGATAAAGAATACTCTACATGCTTGGAGAGGTAGGAGAAAGAATACTCCACATGCCTAAAGAGGCATGAGAAAGAATACTTGTTACCTACAGAGGCTATGGTTCAAAGAATACTCAACAATGTCTGGAGAGGCAGGATAAATAATACTCCATGTGCCTGAAGAGGCACATCCAATAATACTTGTAAGGAGAAGTCCTTGATACCTTAATAGTGGAAATCTTGGTTGATGCCAAGGACTGGACGTAGCCCACCGATATAGGGTGAACCAAGATAAAAGACTTGTGTGCATTACCCGCTGCTTAACTCTCTATCTTATTGTTTGCACAACATGTCTCTGGACTAAGTGCTTAACCGAAGCTACCTACTTACGAAGTCCAGTAGAATCAATCCAATTGCGATCGAATTACATGGACACGATCCAACCCCATTGTTGTGTCACTGTGGTCTAACCTTCATATACAACCCACCTCAAGAGGGCGCAAAATTAGGCTAGTGACGGATAATCTGCAAGTGTACAGAATCCGCCCGGTTTTAACTATCGAATTCACAGGGATTGTGAGTGATAGACCTTGGTTTAAGCCTAAAGTTTGCAAGTCGAGAAAGCGAATAAAATTCAATTTTGATTTGGTTGTTTTGTGACAATGAAATTTCGTAGTAGAAATGATAAAAACGTGATAAATAACAGTGATTAAAGCACTTTGGATTTTCGTTCAACTAATTAATTTTAGTAAACCTATCTTATGCATATGAATTCATGAGTTTCTCTTTGATGTTATAGTCTAAGCAACTACTTATCGATGCCTCGCATAGATAATTCTTTCAAACCAAAAGATAAGCTCAATTCCTTGCGTACTTAAACATTTGTTTGAAGTATAAGGCATATAAAAGTTCAGGCCAACAAACCCCAACATTTCCTCTATTCCTAGATGCAAGTATAGAACGAGTAGTCCCAACACAAGTCCCTAAACTATAATACAACTTCCGTTATGATTATAGATTAGCATAAAGCAAGCGTGCACTCAAGCTTAAAGAGAAAAACAAAAATGAGATTCAAAGATTGACTCAAGAACACATGCATAGAGATAGGATTTAAAACTAAAACTTCATGGTATCACTTAAACCCAAAGCAAAAAGGAAACTAGTCACTCATGGCTAGAGAATTCATACAAGAAATGTAAAGAAAACATGAGTTACAAAGGTTGGAGACCTCTCACAAGCCCCAAAATGCTCCCCAGCTTCTAAACTTAAATAAAATTCTAAAGTGTCAAAAGTCTCTTCAAAGAAAACAACTAAAATATATTTATAGGTAAAAATGTCGAGCCTCGGCGCTCGAGCGCTAGCATGCCACGCTCGAGCGCCAATTGACTCCAAAACTTCAATCAGCCACTGTAGGTCCTGGCGCTCGAGCGCCAACGGCCAAAACTGCCAGCCTTTAGCCTCTGAATGTGGTGGCACTCGAGCGCCAAAAGGGCACGCTCGAGCGCCAATTACCGCGCCAGACACAACTTCAAATCCTTTCAATGCATTCTTCAAGGCTCCAAACTCTTGATCTTCCCTCTTCTTTAGTTTTCACCTGCTTATTCTCATTAAAGCTCAAGGAAAATATCAATAATACTAAAGGTTTGTTTACACAAAAGACCAAAGACAAGTGGAAATTACTAAGACCCCAAAACTTTACTAAAATGTAACAAAAGTCCCTATAAAACCATGAAATTACCAAACCGAAGCAAAAACACAAATAAAGATAAAAATGAAAAAGACTCAAAAGAAATAAAGAAAATACCCGAAAAACTAGGACAAATGGAGGGTTAGCAGCCAGCAAAAAGCAGAGACAACCCAACCTAAAAAGAGAAACAACCACCCTAGAAAAGCCACAGAGAGAAAATAAAAACCCCCAAAACCAAAATACAAGAACCCTTGAGGATTAGAAAAAATCCAAACACCCAGACAAACCCTAAAAATCTAAATACCCAAAACACAAGAAACCGACCTCTGAGCAAGAATCTGAGCCGCTATTTAATTATGAGCAGTCTCATCTAAACAATCATAAACCATACCCATCCGGATATCCATCAAAAGAGTGATCTTGGCCCTTGTCAAGAAACCGAATGGCTCTGAAAGCTTTTCCAGTAACAACAACAATTGGTTCCCTTTATTTGCTTCCAACAAACCAGACTCCTCAGCTATCAACAAATCACTATTAACCTCAGAAAGAACCTTCTCCAACCCTCCTCTCGAGTCGGACACCCCCTAAGCTTCTTTGGATGACCACACCCTCTCTTTGGAACCACTTGATTATCCAAACCCATAGGAATATGCGCCACCTCAGAAACATCATCATTGCTTTCGTCCATTGTAGAGATCATAGGTGACAACAATATAAATTCAGACTGGCTATGACCACAATGCTCAGAGACATCCGAATTTTCCTCTAGCCAAAGATCGCCAAAGACACCTAAAGCAGTAGCACCCACCTGAATCTTCTCCATCGTCGGGCTCACACCATCGACGACCAAACAAAGAAAGTTGCACCCAGTTCTACCATCTCCCCACACCAAAGAGTGAAGAGGAAGGCAGACCAAAAGCAGATTTTCACCCCAAAAGCCACCCTAAAGAAATTAGAGACCAAAAGGGCATCAATATTATTGCTATGAGAATTAAATTTGAAATTCCTGCGTCAAGGAGCTTTAGTCCTCTATAGATCCTACAACAACCAACAACAAACCATCGTTGTTGTCATTCCTTCGTATCTCTGCATCACTTGCAAGCTCGCTAAAGGTTTTGGTGCAGCTAGAAAGTGGTGGCCGCGATCTTTTGGGGTTGTTGCGACTGTGACTTTAGTTGGTCAGAAGTTGAGGAGACGATGGCCACACATTGCTGGACGACGAGGTTCCTTGTAGTTATACGACGGAGGTCACAACGTGGTGACGTTTGGGGTAGTGGCCTGATTGGTTTGATGCTAAACCTAGGTAGGGTTTGGTCCGGTTACCATCAGAGTCGAAGCAGAGGAGTCTGTGGTTGTCGTCGAAGTTGGGGTCACTGAGAAATGAGTCGCTATGGTTATTCTTGCTGAGAAGAGCAAGAAAGGGATAATGAGGAGGTGGTGGCAGAACTTCGGATAGGGTCCTACAATAGTTTCTCAAAGATTTGTGTCAAACTATAATATTTAAAAAAAAAAATTAATGAATTTAACCAAGTCAACTTGTAATCACAGGTTATATTGGAGTTGTGCAACCTTGCTCAAAAAATAAAATTGCGCTTACTTGAAGCCCCTTTTTTCTTATCACAAATTTATATAAACATATTCAATCAATCATATTTACTTGGCAGCTTATATGAAAAAGTTCGTAATTATTTTTGCTACCAACTTAATAGACAAAATTGCAAGATAAATGATGATGATGATGACTGAACTGCCTAAACCTTTCCTCGGATGAAACCTGAACTACTCTTATATGTAACTTGTTTAATAAACTAACCAATTTATAAAACGAGGGAGGTATGGAGGTTCTTTCAAAACTTAATTGTCGATCACCAAACACAACAAACACATCAAAGTCTCCTAAACCTTCGAAAGAGACATCAAAACAAATTAAAGGAAAAACCATTCCTTCTCTTTTAATCCAAAGAAATTCCAGCTCAAGCTTCTCAGTCACAAACAATCCCATTTTTCATTTCTTTTCTGTCCCAAATTTGCCTCTAAATTTCTCCTTAAAACACTTCCAATGTTGATGAAACACAGAAAACTCTTCCCAGATGAAACAGCCACAAACCAAACCCAAGATTGTTATGGCTTTTGTGATCCATTATGCCCTTACAACTGCTACTCAAACCAAAATTACTACTTGCCTCCACCACCGCCTTTCGGCGGCGAGAACTCAAGGCAAGAGAACCACATCCCCTCCTACTTGATCATCCTTGTTTCTTTCTTCACTGTAATTTTTGTTCTTGTTGGATTCTACGTGATCAAATTGAAATGCTATGCTGATTGGTGTGGCCCGAGAAGAGTGAACAACTCTGTTCCCTCTCAAAACTCTGAAGAGTTTCTCAATGAGAACCAAGTTGAACACCCAGTGTGGCTAATCGCCACAATTGGGTTACAACAATCAATCATAAACTCAATCACAGTGTGCAAGTACAGAAAGGAAGAGGGTTTGATCGAAGGAACCGAGTGTTCTGTGTGTTTAAACGAGTTTCGTGAAGACGAAACCTTGAGACTCTTACCAAAATGCAACCATGCTTTTCACATCCCCTGTATTGACACATGGTTGAGATCTCACACCAATTGTCCTCTTTGCAGAGCAGGTATTGTAACTGTAACCAACAATGTTGCTCATGAATCAGCCATGTCAAATTCCGAATCCTTGGAGCAGGAAAATGCAAGCTTAGGAAGAAATCAAGAGACCCAGATG
The DNA here is from genome assembly GCF_012489685.1 of Lotus japonicus. Taxonomy (NCBI): domain Eukaryota; kingdom Viridiplantae; phylum Streptophyta; class Magnoliopsida; order Fabales; family Fabaceae; genus Lotus; species Lotus japonicus. The sequence goes on along the minus strand of NC_080041.1, from coordinate 23,386,354 downwards.
GAGAATTCACAGAATGATGGTGGGTTAAGCAACAATATTGTTAGCACTGTTGTTTCAGAAAACAGGGGTGGAACAGGGGAATCAAGTGAAGCACTAGATGAATCGAATTCCAAGGTTCCTGATCCACCTCAGAATCAAACGGTTGTTACTAATCCAATTGAGGTGAATTCTGTTTCCACTGAACATGAAAGGCATCACAATATTGATCATACACAGGATGAAACAGAATTGAACAGAGTTAATCTTCTCTTGAAGCAAGATGGTGATCACTCAAAAACATGTAGAACAGGAGCAGGAGCAATGCGTCGTTCTTCAATTGAAGAGTGTTTGCACATAAGTCCGGTATCAATGAAAAGATCATTTTCATGGAACGGGAGGATTCTATCTAGGAGAGGTTACATGAGTCTAAACTCAACTCTTCCTTATTAGAAAGAAATCAAATTGAATGAGGTTTTGATTCTGAAGAATAAAAGGTAACTGTAGTTGAAGTTTAATCTACCATATATGGAGGCATGTGAAAATAACTCTGCTTTGTGTGTATATATCATAAGTCACAATGTCCAAGTACCACTGAAGAAAGGGCTAGATCCCACTATAGGACAAGAGGTACGTTTGAAAGAGTTTAGTTTAGTGCCCTATCCTTTGCTTCAGGACTGTGTTTCTAGATGCTTGATTTTGTATTTAATGGGGTCATTGTGCTTACGCCTGAAATAAAAAAATGTATCTAAAGAGCAATTTAGGGACTTAGATAAGGTCTCATTTGGGCTCTACTTCCTGGTTTACAAGCTCTAGGGCAATGCGACTTTAGGCTCGAAAATTACATAACTTTTGTCTTCTCCCATTTGCACTTCAGAAAGTCTTTTTATCTTATAGTGTTTTAAGTTAAAAATAACTCAAGCTATCCGGTAATAACCAGGTGAGGAAATAGAAATTCATTCACGTATATTTTTGCAATTTAAGCATTGTACTTCTACGGGCATTGTACTTTTAAGTCCATAAAATTTGCGAATTCATTCTTCACAAAAAAATTTCTTTAAAGCAAGGAAATTCCTGAGACAAAGATATTGACTTTTTTTTTTAAAAAGTGTTTTCTAGTGGAAAATTCAGGAGGTCATTCACAAAGGTTGAGTGTCACCTCCTAACATGATTAAAACGAGTTTCACATCTTAATGCATGTGAGTGTAAAGTTTGTGGTACCTTGGTAAGAGGATGCTTTTTGTGAATTGTGTGTCCATGTTTCGATGAGTGGTTGGGAGCAAGGTTGTCAAACTTTCGAGTTGACTCTTAGAATCTTACGATTCTATGTTGCTAGGTTCTCAAAATGAGTCAACTCTTAAGTAAACTCTAAAATTCCAAGAATCGAGCAAACTCTTGCAGACTCGATAAACTCGCATAGACTCACGATTCTACACCGAGTCTACGAGTCACGGAAAAAATGAGTTTTTCCCTAAATCCCTAAATTAAATCCGGTAATTTGTGTTTTCACGAAAAGCTTTCAACAAAGAATGAGAGAAAGTTAGGGTTTCTTATTTCAATCTAACATTCTCATTCAACTTCGAACCCTAGGTGACATCACCACTGCAAGTTGTCGCCGCTACTTCAAATTTTGAGCTCGCTCTAAGACTTTATTATGAATTATGCACTCTTGGTACTTTGTTTGTTTATGTATTTTATTGAACTTTGCTTTATAATGAAGTTGAGTGTTGAATTTATTTGGTTAATGTCACCTTGGTGGTTGTAGTATGTATTCTTTATACTTTATGTCAGTTTTTATTAAGGTTTTTATTTTGGTACACTCTTACGAGTCTACGACTTAACTTGACGAAACGAGTTTGCGTAGACTTTCAAGTCTGACAACCTAGGTTGGGAGTCTCAGAAACACATGCGTGTTGTAAAGGGAAAGAAACTGACTTGCCCAAAGGTTGGAGTCTATCTTGACAAACTCACAATACCAAAAGTGTAAATACAACCAAGGAAATACAAATTCAAAACCCAAAGGGTTGCAGCACTTACAACATGTGAGGCTAAACCTCAGCGAGCGATAACGCAATGCGCAAGATAAACAATTAAGAGACAAGCATGCACACTCATACAAAGCTGAAGCATCCAGCTGAAACCATGATGTAAAAACCCTAAAGGGTATTACAAAAGCCCCTACAAGACTCAAGATCAATTATCAGAGATTCTATCAACAATTTTAAACAGCGCTCCCATGTTGCAAACTCATCGACTCTGCCGGAGTTGCACTTGTGCGGCTACTGAAGAGGTACGGAAGAGGCTTCGGCAGCATCAATGGGGACGAACTTCCGTCTCCGAAAAAAATGCCAAAGAGAAAGGAAGCTTTTGTTACCAGAGGAACAAGGTCGAGCAGAGGATTGGACGCTGCTGTGCCAGAGGCAGGAACAACTGGACCGACGGAGAAGGGGGGTGGCCGTGAGCAAGAGCCGGGAAGCAGAGGACGGTGGGAAGACCCACTTCAGTACCTTTAAACCTTTGAAAAAAAAAAACCAAGGAGATACCAAAAATATCATCTAACTCAAAAAAAAAAAAAAAGTTTAGAGAATGAGAATGCCGAGAATGGCAAGGAAAGAAAGGGGAACATGAGCTACAACTGTTCCATTTATGAATATCGAATAAATATTTTTGACATAAGATTTTAAATCAGCTCATAAGATTATTTTAAACGTTGAAAAGTTAAGGACTTGAATTTAAATTGCAAGAGAAAGTTCAAGAAAGATGGCTTGGGTTTACTATAAACGTGACCATTCCCCTTTATTACTGATGTCCAACGCCAAATAAATATTCATATATCCTATTTATAGGAGGAAATGAAAAAGTAAACCTAAGCACTTGAGCACTACCTACACAACCCTAAAAACACTCAACTATGGGGCGTGCAACCGCCAACTACGTTATTTAAATTACAGCTGTAGACTATGCTACATCGGATCACGCCCTTTGCTCCGTCGGGGGTAGTTTATGGAAGCCCACCATTTTGTACCCACTAGTAACCGTTCGGATTTATGAAATGGTAGGTGCCGAAAAGCTTGCTTGCAACATATAAATCTATAGGAGGCGTTTGTTTCAAGATTTGGAAAGAGATTCCCGGGAATATAAAGGTTGGGAATGAACATTCCTGCGTTTGTTACAAGATTGGAAACTATGATTCCTGGGTATCAATCATTCCCGGGAATAAAATAACTTCCACAATTCCCATGATTTCCTTCATATTGATTCCCATGAAAGAGGTTGGGAATCTTACATTCTCATGGGAAAGATGAATGTAACTTCCCACTTCTCCCACAATTTATCATTTTTTACCTTTATTTTTAAGTTTTTTTAATTTTTAAATTAAGAAAATTTTAAAATGTTCCCGGGAATACAAAATACTTACCAAACACATTTATAAAATTTACCCAGAAATAACATACCCGGTAATCATATTCCTGGGTATTCCCGGGAATGTGATCTCAAACCTTGAAACAAACGCCCCCATATATACTAAAAAGCAAAATCACTCAAAGAAGAATCTTTCCATGTGGCATCACCACATTGATTCTGCTACGAGAGTAAATTTCGGAGCCTCCTTTCCACATGTCATTCTATCATGCATCAGTTAACTTTTTTGTCCACAATGCTACTAAAAAATAACTTCTCACCCACTTAGTAAATAACTCCTCACTCACTTGGAAAATCAACTACCTAATTTCTATCTCCATTATTCACGTGAGCTCTAACTTTCTAAACTCCCACTATGTCTATTTCCTTTGATAACCACCCACCATCACTAAACTCCCATCATGTTCCATATTTGTTTCTTACGTGAATTTGCTTTTTTTCTCCAAAGTTGATGCATTTTAAAAACAAACCATAACCACCCACTATGTGTAAACTCCCATCATGTTCCACATATACTAATTGTATCCTACGTGAACTTCATTTTCTTTTCCAAAATTGATGCTTTAAAAAAACAAACCATCTTTTCAAACTCCCACCACGTTCATTTAAATTTGATAACCACCCACCATGTATAAAAAATCAACCGCCACAAAAAGATAAACTACCTTGAGAAACACTTCTATAAATTCCTCATGTGACTTCATAATTCATCCATCACTTTTCCATCTAAAAGTTGTTATTGGCTCTTAGTCTAACTGTTGATGATGTCTCTTCCATTTCAAAGGAAAAAGATGTGTGGAGAGTTATTGTGAAGGTGGTGCGGAAGTGGATGACTCCAAGTTTCGATCGCTCAAAACTTCCTAATTCGATGGAGTTGGTTTTAATGGATGCAAAGGTTCGACTTCTTAGTTATTTTAAAAACAAATGTCTATTTGACTCGATGTTAGTTTAAAATTTTAAGTTTATTACGTTCACTTACATGTTCTCAATCTACAGGGTGATAGGATCCATGACATAGTGCAAAGGACTCATGTTTATAAGTTTAATCCTTTGTTAGTTGAGGGTCAAGTATACATGTTGTCACATTTCAGTGTTGGTGATAGCCCTCTGGATTTTCGTACAATGACACATGCTCATAGAATAATCTTTGGGTTTGATTCGGTTGTTCAAACCCTAACCGACGTTCCCATCACTAAGAGTCCTTATTCATTTGTTTCTGTTTATGATATCATGTTCAATGATCCAGATCAGACACTGTTAGCCGGTGAGATTTCAAACTAAAATTGTATACATCCGTAAAATTATTTGTGATCTATCATATTTTGTTTGTCTCGCAGATGTGATAGAGATCCTTACCGGCCATAGCGGCGAGCAGGAATTTGAAAAAAATCATCAAGTGCGAAAGAGGATTACCATAGAGATTGAACAAGAAGGGTAATTATTAGTATTTTGAAAAAAAATGCAAAATCTATTAAAATTTTGAATTCATTGACCAATCATTGTGAGTAATAATTTTAATCATAAGTTTGTTGAAAACAGAGTGAAAGTTGAGTGTGCATTTTTTGGAAGCTACGTCCAAGAGCTACTCTCTGTTTTATCTTCACGCGATCTGACCGGCGTTGTGGTTTTAATCCAGTTTGCAAAAATCAAGCTTTTTAGAGGTATGTTAGGGAAAAAAAATTGTTTATATCTGGTTTGTTCAATGTTTCTTTATATAAACATATTAAAATAATTGCGTAGGTCAACAAATCCTGCAAAATCCATATGGTGCAACGCGGATCGTCTTTAATATTGAGATTTCTGAAGCTACTGTTGTGAGGGACAAGTACGGCCATACTCATTACTTATGCTCATTTGCATATTAAATTTTTAATTTTATGGCTTCATTACAATTGACGGAAGTATTGATGCAATAGGTTTTTCAAGATGAATGAACCTGGATCTCAGATTCTTACTCAACTGTCCGGCTCTTCAAAACCTTCCCTTGATGAAGAGTTCTTAAAACTCTCAGAGATGAAAACTTTCGAGCAGATCAGAGCCATGGATGAGGTCTATCAATATTTATTTTCTAAAAAAATTATTTTTTTATTTATGTGTTTTTTTATTTTGTTATTTTTAAATGTATTTAACTAACCTGGTCATTTTATGCAGAAGTCATGTTGTGTTGTGTTAGGGACCATCATACAAATACCTGAGGGGGATAATTGGTGGTACAAAGCTTGCAAGTGCAACAAAAAAGTTATTTGGGATGAGAAAATGTATATCTGTGATAACTGTAACCGTCATTATTTTTCCATGATCCCTAGGTATTGAACTACCTATTCCATTTTGTATTGAAAATTAAATTTCTTGACCATTTAATTTTCCTTTTTTTGGTGATACTACATGTTCCGTTTGCAAGTCAAAGTAAAGCAGGGTAATAACATTGCTACATTGGTCATATTTGACAAAGAAGCGAGTGCTCTTCTTGAAACTACCTGTGCTGACTTCGTTGATTCGTCAACAAAGGTATGTGTTTATGAGATCAGAGTGCAATTTTATCTTAAAATGTAGTACTCGCTTTTTTAGCATGTCTTAATCCTTAAATTTTTAATTGGTGACAGAATCCTGCTGGCTCTGGCTCTACAACTCCTGCTGAATTACTTAAGTTGTTGGAAAAGACCATTCTCTTTACGATTGAAGTTAGCAACACTTCAAGCTCCAGGTTTGAGCCATCATATCGTGTCAAGAAAATTTGTGCAGACCCCGACTTAATTGCTCAATTCAAGGAAGCTCTCCCTCCTCCTAATGTAACTAGGCTCATTGCGAATCATTTTTTCCTGTATTTATTGAGTTTTTTTATTGAAAATGTGTTGTTCACATATTATTGTCATATTTTGTTTGCTTATAGGACGACACTGCTCCATTGTTGTTGCTAGAAACACCTACATCTGATGAGAATGTTGAAAACGCGAGTTCCAGTTTGGCCAAGGTTACATCTACTATCTATTTTACTTTGTATAAATTTTTATTTTTAGTAATTATGTGGTTATCTAATTTTTTACTACATAACAGAATCTTAATGAAGAGTTTGTTATTGCTGCCAGTGGTGATGTTGTTGATCTGGTGACAAACAATGTTGTTGATCCTAACATAGAAAAAGAAGAAGTACCCCCATGCAAGCGGAGCACTCACTCGGAGAATGAAGGAGTTGGTTCAACTAATAATAAGAAGAAGCTGATCAAGAAGATTAAGAAGGAGAAGAATTGACAAATCATATTTTAGATGTTAATTTTATGTATTGAACTTATCATGTTCCTTTTTTAGGGTTATGTTTGTTTTTTAAGTATTTCATGTTTTCATGTATTTGGCTTAGGCGTTATGTTTGTTGTTTAAGTATTTCATGTTTTCATGTATTTGGCTTATGTTTTTTATGAAAAACTTGATATGTTATTTTAGTTTAAGATGTTTAAATTTTCGTGCAAATTTAAAGGATCATTTGACCATTTCATTTTAGCTTTTGGTTTAAAAATGAAGCTTTCACATTTCTATCTAAATAAATCAAATTCGATTTAAAAATTGTAGTTAAAAATCGAAAAAATCAATGTTTTATCTAAGTAAAGAAATTTAAACTTAGTCATCCAATCATAGGGAATGTGAAATGATTAAAATAACTTGGCCAAAAACTAGAAGCATAAAGTGGAGGTGCAATGAATTCAAAAGTGTGTCGATTAATTTGCCTATTCCTTAAAAAAAAACTACCGAAACAAAAAACCACCACCCCACTAACCACACAAATATCTTTTTTTTTATAAAACCCCCACAAATTAATATATATACGGAAACTTTTTTTAAATAAAAAATGTATTTTTTTTATTAAAATAAATATTAGATATTAATTTTGTTAAAATAACCGCCACACTAACCCACTAACACAAATTCGACTAAATAATCACCACTCCACTAACCCTACAACTTAAAATTCTATGTGAATTCTATTTTTTTAAAAAAATTTATTTTTAAACAAAATAAATGGTGTATTTTAATTTTGTTAAAATAAACACCCCACTAACTAGCAACACACATTTTGGACTAAATAATTGTCACCCAATAACCACACACATCTCTTCCCCTGGTGATATTCATCCCACCACGTTGAATATAATGTTTCACTATGGATCCCATGAAACACTACCAAAATTATTGATAAAAAAAATTCGTTTAGAATATTAAGATAAAACACTACTAAATTTTTAATAAAAATAGAATAATCACCCCACTAACCCACAACACACATTTTTAACCAGATAACCACCACCCCACTAATCTCACAACTTAATATTCTATTAGAATATTTTTAATCAATAATAAATATGATTCTTCATTTTTTTTCTTAAAAAAAAATACACCAGACTCTGACAACACATTTTTTCAACAGTTACAACTTTGTATTGCACAATTTTATTTTGTTATCTATATTTTTTTAACATATTTGCTATGTTACTTGATATTTTTCTTTGTACATTCCTTCAGTTACCGATCTCATAAGAGAATTTATGTTTCATTACTAATAACATGCATATAATTCTAGGTCTTCGAATAGAGGATGATGCTCTCATGAACCTCTGCTTAATTGAAATTGAGAAACTTCTCCACTGCAATGAGATGTCACTTAAAGAATTTCCATGTATGTCATATCCCAGATTTTCTGAAACTCTACAATTTGAAAACAAGTTTGTTGCTGACGAGTTGAATTACAGTAAACAAGAAATGCGCGATACACATGAAGCACTGTTAAAGTCTTTGACTGCTGAGCAATCTAAAGTGTATAAACAAATAATGAGTTCAGTTTTGTCCGACGATGGAGGGTTTTATTTTCTATATGGATTTGGAGGTTCGGGGAAAACATTTGTGTGGAATACATTGTCTTCAGGTTTAAGATCACAAGGACTCATTGTTTTGAACGTGGCATCAAGTGGTATTGCTTCTTTGTTGTTGCCTGGAGGAAGGACTGTTCATTCAAGGTTTTCTATTCCTATATCAATTAATGATATATCAACCTGTAATATCAAACAAGGATCTCAAAAGGCTGAATTACTTCAAAATGCAAGTTTGATCAAATGGGATGAAGCACCAATGTTGAACAAACATTGTTTTGAAGCATTAGATAGAACTTTGAATGACCTCATGAAAACCCGTTTGAATTTTGGTTATGATAAACCATTCGGTGGTAAAGTTGTGGTCTTGGGAGGTGATTTTAGGCAAATTCTTCCTGTTGTCCCAAAAGGTAGTCGAGCAGATATTATTGAATCTTCAATCAATTCTTCATACTTATGGAACTCATGCAAAGTATTGAAATTGACCAAAAACATGAGATTATAAAATTCTGCATCATCATCAACCAATGAAGAAACCAGGGAGTTTACAGAATGGATTCTACAAGTTGGAGATGGTACGGTGAACACAATTGATGATGCTCAAACAATGATAGAAATACATCCAGATTTGTTGATAGAAAAATCAGATGATCCTATATTTAGCTTGGTGAATTTTGCTTATCCTAAAATGATTGACAACGTGAAAAACCATTCATTCTTTGAAGAAAGAGCAATTTTGGCACCAGTCCTTGAGAGTGTTGAGCATGTCAATAATTTCATGTCTTCTATGGTTCTTGGTGATGAGAAGGAATATTTGAGCTTTGACATTACATGCAAGTCTGATGAGGACACAGAGATAGAAGGAGATTGGTTCACTTCTGAGTTCTTGAATGAGGTCAAATGTTCAAGAATTCCAAACTACAAACTTAATTTGAAGGTTGGAATTCCAATTATGCTTCTTCGGAATATAGACCAGTCTATTGGTTTATGTAACAGAACTCGCTTGATAGTAACAGATTTGACCAAAAATGTCATTGCAGCATCAATTCTAATAGGTAAAAAAAATGGGAGAAAAAGTTTTAATCCCTTGTATTAACTTAATACCATCTGACCCTGGTTTGCCGTTCAAATTCTCAAGACGGCAATTTCCTGTCACATTATGCTTTCTAATGACTATAAACAAGAGTCGAGGTCAATCGTTATCTCATGTTGGCTTATATCTGCCTAGACCAGTTTTCACTCATGGTCAGCTCTATGTTGCTCTCTCAAGAGTGAAGTCAAGAAAAGGGCTGAAATTATTGATTTTAGATGATGAAGGAAACCTCTCAAACGCAACAAAGAATGTTGTATACCAAGAAGTGTTTGACAACATATAAAAGGTTTGTTTTCTTCTTATCTAAGTTTTTTTTAATAACATTATGAATTTGATCTTAAAATTAGTTATTATTTTGTAACAGAAAAGTCAAAAATCAATCTTTACACGTTCATCCTTTTACAAAGTGGAACCAACATTTAATATAAATTAACTAAAAAATTTGTATTCAAAGTAGTCAATGTTATAATTGAAAGAAATTATTTTATTTTAATGCCCATTGAAACTAACTTTTGTTTATTACTATGTAAATCTAATCTAATCTACACAAATCTATGTATTTGCAGCTTCATGGTTTGAGGAGACTTGGATTCCCTAGATAGTCAACTTTGAAGATTTCTATCAAGACATTCATATTAGACTAATCTATATATGTTAAATAGTAGCTGACTCCAATACTATATCATTCGTTAATTGATGTCGTTTGTTTCTTTATCTGTACTTCAATCTTCAATTTACAACATTTTTCTCATCGTTATATTTCAATCACGAAAGTCATATCTTTGTTTTTCATGAAACTATTTTTTCTTTTATATCAATAATGATAGGTAAAATCCGAAAATAAAAATCCGCCGTGCAACGCACGGGTAAAACACACTAGTTAAGCTTACAGTCCTGAATATTATTACAAGGCTGATGAAAAATTTCCCAAGTACATTTCAGAGCTAGAATTTTGGCCCAGAATGAGAAGTTATTCATTTTTGCAAGAATTTATTGTGTGTTAGTGATTTTTTTACTAATGCTTATATTATTAGTCAACCTTTACTTTTTATTATCGATATCATCATTTGCTTAATTGATGTAAAGTGATTCCGAAATCACAAAGGCCAAGCCAACCCACTTGCAAATTGGTTACCGATAAAAAAGTATAAAAATAGAATCATAAAGCATCTAAAAATATATTTTCTTCACAAAGTAAAATAAACACTTAAAAGAAAAATGAAGCTGTTACAAACGGCCCTAAAACAAACAAAACGGCCTTTATAGGCTTTGCAGTTTAGGTCAAGGATAATTGGATTAAAAAAAAAATTCGTCAAACGGTACTTACATCATTCGTGAATAAATCTCAAATGAGCGTTATCGCAATGCAATCAGATAAGATGTACAAAGCATTCGCATGCACACTCAATCTGATACACAGCTAACAAACATCTAAAGCATGAAGTAAAAACCCTAAAACTTCTTTACTTCACAGTTCAACCAACTTACTCCCGACTCTGAGTGAAAACAATAATTTCCAATTTTTGAAATAGCACTCCATCCTTTGCACCTCATTCGACTCTGCGGGGGGTTGCAATCTGTGAAGCATCAAGGGAGGCCAACGTGGCTCCAGCAACAACAAATGAAGTCTAGCCAGCATCACATAGAACAGAGGGAGTGAGAGGCTTTGGTACAGAAACTATTAATGGAGATAAAGATAAACAAAGACTGAGAGTGTAGGCAAGGCTGGTACCGACGGCGGCTGCTAAGATGGTGATGGGGTTGGGGAACGACAGATCTGTAGGCGGTAGCAGTGATGTTTGTAAAAAACGGTGACGGCAGAAGATGGTGGCGGAATTAGAGAAACGAAATATCTGGGGACACAAGTGGCTGAGGTGGAGAAGAAAAATGTTGCAGTGAAAACGACAAGGGTGGAGAACGGTGGATCAGAGGTCAATAACATTGATGTTGGCAAAAGATCTGGTGGTGTGATAAGTGCTAATTTTACGTAGTTTTCCATTGTTATTAAGGCACTTATCTATGTGATTTATGGAAAATTTCTATCAAAGTTACTCTCCTTTGCTAAGAATTTATAGATTAGTGAATTCTAGCTAGAAAGTGTTTAAAATTTAATTCCAATCTCAACTTTTGTTGTAGGAATGATGATTTAAGGAACAAATGCAAGAAACCAAGGATTTTGAAGATTTTGTGCCAAAAGAGCTCAGCTTATTCCAAAAGGTGCTCAGCTGATTTATGGTGGAATGATTCTGACTTAAAAGAGCTGAGCTGATTTTAAGAGTGCTCAGCTGGTCTGAGGCGGTTTGGAGACAAAACCCATCAATTAAGGTAAACAAATTCAGCTCAGCGCGCGGGAAAAAGAGCTGAGCACCCTATGTCAGAATTTTATATAAAAAGGCCAAAATCCCATCAGAAACAAAACTTCTTGAACCAGAACTGAAACCCACTACTAATGGAAAGATATAACTCGAAGGAGAGCATCAAGGGAGGTATAGTTGTCATGGGTTCTGGCTTTGGAGTTGATTTCATCGCCGAGGAACCGTCATGGATTCGGTTTTTCATTGTTCTTCTTCTCTTTTATGATTGTAAAGCTATCCACGGAAATGGATAGCTAATTTCTCATTTGTTGGGATTGAAACTAGTTGTTTTGATGCTCATGTAATCTATTTTATTTCCTTTCATGCAAATTTCATGTTTCTAAGCTAAAGAATCAATGGTTTGCTCTTATGCTTCAAGCTATATCTTAGGTTGATCCCCTTGGGTATTTTGATTGATTCAAACTTGTGTAGGGAACTCACACATTCTTGAGTCTGAACTAGAGTTAATCATATGTATCTTTTCCATGATTCAATGATTGTTTTACCTTCTGCTTCATGCTTGTTTTGGATTGATCATCTAGAACATGAATTTTGATTTAATAGGATGGTGGGAACTAACTATTTAAATCTGAATTAGGTAAAATCATCTAATGATTCTACGGTCTAGGGATAGAGTTAGATCATTAGTCTATTCAAACATCCATGCTTAATGCTACTCACTATTGTTAATCGATCAAGGGATTGAAGGTTAATATAGGGAGTTGATAATCTTCTACAGTGGGGGACTGGGTAGTAAGATAAGAAATGGTGGAAGGAATCAATTGCATAGAATGATATTTGTATATGAATCAATAGAATACATAGAGGTCTAACAACGAAACTCTAATCCCAGCAAAACTATCTATCTTGGTGAATCCAACTATTTTATCTTCATTATTTATGTTTTAATGTTCTTAAACGAACAATCAATATATTTGGTAACCATTATTTGAGTTTGTTAGCTATTGAACGACATAAGTATTACACCTCCCTGTGGGTACGACAAAACCCTTTACTATACTACAATTGAGTCTTGAGAGATTCAAACGTAGAGTGGTAAAAAATCTTTCAACAAAATGGCGCCGTTGCCGGGGAGGTGTGTCATTACTTATTGCATTGCAATAGTTTTCATTCTTGAATGATTGTGAATATAGTGTATAGTTTTTGTTTTCAGTTTAATTTTCCTTGTTGCTACTAATCTCTTGTGTTAGTTAGCTCGTTCAAGAGGAGAAGGGACAAGAAGCTTCTGAATCACTACCTTCTCAAAATGTATCAACCGTCTCAAACATACTATCCCTCTGAAGAGGATAGGATTTCTGAGCTTGAGGATACCTTGGTGCAATTCATGCAATTGTCAATGATTAATCAAAGGAATACTGAGGCTTCCATCAAGAACTTGGAGGATCAATTGGGAAAGCTAGCTAATATGGTAGCTGAACATGGAAGAGCAATGGTTGAAGCACAAGTGGAAGAAAGTGAGGAAGAAGAAGAAAAATCAAAAAAAGAAGAAAGAGATCCAACCCTTCACCATTTACCGATTCCTTCAAGCCCTCCACAGGTAAAACCTGATGAGGATGAGGTAAGCGTTGAAGATTTTGATAGCATATCACATCACCAATGCAATGATGAAATTATTAATGTTGAGCATATTGACTCTGTATTTGGTGATAGGTTTGATGAACAAGTTCCATCAAATTCTTCAAAGAACTTTAAATTTGCATTCATTCATATGCATGTAAATACCTTGGCATGTGAGTTGAATGTAGGTGAATTGGGTTTGATTGAGAAAAGAAAGAAAAAGAATGAGTTTCTGATGGCTTGGAAAAACTTTGTTAGAAAACTAGATGAAATCCAAGTCAAAAGGCCTAAAAAAAGGAAGGGGTTATACTATAATCTTTGTTTGTGGTCACCATGATAGTGCTTGCGTCAAGCTAATGACGTTAAACAAGCACTTCCTGGGAGGCAACCCAGTGTTTTTATTGCTTTTGTTATATTTATGTTTTTATGTGTTTTAGTAAGTGGTAATGTGATTTTGTGAAGCTTTGATTCATTGTGTGCTTTAACGTGCTTCACAAGTTTTGATAGATATATTGAGTGTGTTCATAAGCTTTGGAAGTAACGAAAATGATAAACTTTGAATTTGAGGAGGTGACTTGTGAAAATGCATGAAATTTGAATGGAATTTGGATCATGTGAAATTTCTGTTCAAAATTTGTGTTTGGGGGTTGCTACAGGTTCAACTAAGTGTTTATCATGCATATGGATTGATGGTATGCAAGGTTTGTATCAATTGTAAAATCTAAGGTATGTGGTTGTGTGGTCTTAAGTGAAAACAAGTCCCACTATGATATTTTCTTCATAAACTGTGCAAAGTTTCTTCCTATAGCTTGTGAACCATCTCATAATGTGTTTTGAATGTCGTTTTTCAAGTTTTAGGATAAGTTTTTAGTGAACTTCTTGATGGTGTGATGGAATTGCAAAAATGAAGGTCTATATGTGCTTGTCATGTCCATGGAGTGAGTTATGATGCCATGCGCTTCAATTGTGTATCTAAAAGCTCTCTACAAGTTTTAAATAATGTTAATATATGGTTTTGAGGCCTAGCATGAAGGAAATGTAAAAAGTTCAAAATATAAGGTATTGAGTTGTGAAATAAGTGAAATTTGACCCTAAATGAAGCTTAGAGTGACTTTTGTGCGAAATGTGCTTCAATTTCTAATCTTAAGTTATGCACAAGTTTCATAGGGTATATAAATGTGTTTGAACCAAATGGCATGTGTTAAAATTGTTTAAATCAAAATTTGGCCTATTGAGTTGTGGAAATGCATGAAACTTGACTTTGAAGCTTGGATTGTAAATCACTGATGAATTGAGCTTGAGTGTTGATTTTTAAGGCTTAGACATGTTTCATATGATGAATAGATGTGAAAGAATCAATTGGCATGCTCTAAAACTTCAAAACTCAAAATTTGACCTACCCACTTGTGATTTAAGAGAGTTTTGAGTTCTTGTGAAAATTGTCAATTTGATCTTTTGATTTTGGATTTGTGATTGAATATTTAGTTTGAAAAAGATTTGAGCAAGTTTAAATGAGTGTTTAGAGTGTATTAGTGAAGGTGAGGAGTGAAAACTTAGTCTAGAACAAGCATTGGATATAGCACTTGTGAAAAACCAGAGTTTTCAACTTCAACACCATTATGCAGATCTTATTTCTGTCCAAAACACGCTTAGCGTGTTATTCGGGGTGCTTAGCGCCTTGAATTTTGCAAAGCATAATGGATTCACTGCCATTTTAGCGCTCAGCTCTAGGTTTGGGCGCTCAGCGCCAACCCTGAAACAACAATGCATGATTTACTTCAAATGTACATAACTTCTTCATTTCTCGTCGGATTTGAGCAAATGACCACTCTTTGGAAAAATCTTGCAGTCTATTTTCATATGTACTTGAGTTTTTATTATTATAACACTGCTTGTTTCTCATTTCTCTCTTGTATTCTAACATGTTTCAAGTGTCTATAAGGCGGATTAACAGGAAAATCATATAGTTTGGCCTGAGGACAGTCCATTTCTCATGGAGGGAGTGAGAGATCAAGGATTTGAGGAGAGATCTTGGATTCAAAGCATTCACATCATGAGGGAGTCCACTTTAACTTGTTTCTAGTTTCTTTTTAATAGTATAGTTTTATATATAGCACTTGTGTCCTAGATTTCATGTTTCTCTTACTGTTTTCAATACTAGCATGACTGTTGTGAGAATTGCTTGATATATGATATAAAAATGAATGATTCCATGATAGAAGTTGTGTTTGCACTCATTGATGCCATGACTAGATATGATTGCATTATTCTCTTGGAATTCTTGAAGCATACATGAAAGTTGCTTGAAAATTAGGGAAATTTGAAACTTTTTAGCCTGTGAGGGAGTGTTCCTATACACTGTGACTTGAGAGTACATCACTGCTTTGCATAGTTGATTCTGTTTGAGTCTCTGATATCATTGGTTGCATGGAATTGATAGGAAAGGATCAAGACATATTTTGTTCTATATATATAGCTACTTAGCCAAATAGCCTACCTATGTCAATTAAAATCCATTTGCTACCCCTTGAGCCTGAAAGTTAAATATTTGGTTTTGTTCTTTATTATGACACTAAGCCTAATAGAAAAACAATGGCTTCTCCTAAGCTTGATAGGCTAAGAGATCAGTCATTAGTGTGGGTTGTATGCAAGTTGGGGGGAGAAGACTTTTGTGCTAAATTTTATGTATGCTTTGGATTCAATATCTTTGTATGTGCTTCAAAAGTAAAAAGAAAAAAAAGCAAAAAAATGTGTAAAAAACAAAAAGAGAATAAAGAAGAGATTGATGAAAGAAAAGGGTTAAGTTGAAAGAAAAATGGTGAATGAGAGTTGGTTTAAATCAAGTTGAGGGGAGTGAATATCATGAAAGTAAGCTGTGATTGCTCTCTAAGCTTGTTGAGTTTCTTTGATTATCCAGAAAAACCAAATTCATTGAAGCCTAGCCTCATTACAACCCTAAAAGTCCTAAGTGATCCTTGATTGTACATGTGATTTTGATGATTGTGGAGACAGGTAACAATCTTGACTTCTTTGATTCACTGATGTACATGAGTGAGACACTAACCTTGCCTGATTCATATTCTATATCTAGGCTGGATTAAATGTTTCCTGATCAAGAGTAATTGAGTGTGTGCCTATTGAATTTTAGGTTGAATAAGTAGTTGTATCAATGTTATGAATTCTCTTGTGGGTATCATGTTTCTATTTTGGATCATTCATACAATCTGTGTGAAATCTTACAATTTGAACTTTGAAAATGCTCCAGTCATGCTTGCTTGATTGCAGTCTTGACCCTTTGTTTGAGGACAAACAAAGTGCTAAGTTGGGGGGAGTTGATAAGTGCCAATTTTACGTAGTTTTCCATTGTTATTAAGGCACTTATCTATGTGATTTATGGAAAATTTCTATCAAAGTTACTCTCCTTTGCTAAGAATTTATAGATTAGTGAATTCTAGCTAGAAAGTGTTTAAAATTTAATTCCAATCTCAACTTTTGTTGTAGGAATGATGATTTAAGGAACAAATGCAAGAAACCAAGGATTTTAAAGATTTTGTGCCAAAAGAGCTCAGCTTATTCCAAAAAGTGCTCAGCTGATTTATGGTGGAATGATTCTGACTTAAAAGAGCTGAGCTGATTTTAAGAGTGCTCAGCTGGTCATAGGCGGTTTGGAGACAAAACCCGTCAGTGAAGGTAAACAAATTCAGCTCAGCACGCGGGAAAAAGAGCTGAGCGCCCTGTGTCAGAATTTTATATAAAAAGGCCACAATCCCATCAGAAACAAAACTTCTTGAACCAGAACTGAAACCCACCACTAATGGAAAGATAGAACTCGAAGGAGAGCATCAAGGGAGGTATAGGAGTTTTGGGAGAAGGCTTTGGAATTGATTTCATGGCCGAGGAACCGTCATGGAATCGGTTTTTCATTGTTCTTCTTCTCTTTTATGATTGTAAAGCTATCCATGGAAATGGATAGCTAATTTCTCATTTGTTGGGATTGGAACTAATTGTTTTGATGCTCATGTAATCTATTTGATTTCCTTTCATGCAAATTTCATGTTTCTATGCTAAAGAATCAATGGTTTGCTCTTATGCTTCAAGCTATATCTTAGGTTGATCCCCTTGGGTATTTTGATTGAATCAAACTTGTGTAGGGAACTCACACGTTCTTGAGTCTGAACTAGAGTTAATCATATGTATCTTTTCCATGATTCAATGATTTTTTCACCTTGTGCTTCATGCTTGTTTTGGATTGATCATCTAGAACAAGAATTTTGATTTAATAGGATGGTGGGAACTAACTATTAAAATCAGAATTAGGTAAAATCATCTAATGATTCTAAGGTCTAGGGATAGAGTTAGATCATTAGTCTATTCAGACATCCATGCTTAATGCTACTCACTATTGTTAATCGATCAAGGGATTGAAGGTTAATATAGGGAGTTGATAATCTTCTACACCGGGGGACTGAGTAGTAAGATAAGAAATGGTGGAAGGAATCAATTGCATAGAACGATATTTATATGTGAATCAATAGAATACATAGAGGTCAAACAACGAAACTCTAATCCGAGCAAAACTATTTATCTTGGTGAATCCAACTATTTTATCTTCATTATTTATGTTTTAATGTTCTTAAACGAACAATCAATATCTTTGGTAACCATTATTTGAGTTTGTTAGCTATTGAACGGCATAAGTATTACACCTTCCTGTGGATACGACAAAATCCTTTACTACAATTGAGTCTTGAGAGATTCAAACGTAGAGTGGTAAAAAATCTTTCAACATGGTGGTGGAAGAGGTAGTAGAAATGCCACCGCGAGTGGAGGTAGCAGGAGGTGGAGAGATGGGCATGGAGAAAAACGAAGGAATGAACAGAATCACAAAATCCTACCTAGAGGATAGAAAACTCTCACATAGGAGAGAAGAAAGCTCTCACCAGAGAGAGAAGAAATCTTACAAAGAGAAGAAAAGGGCCAAGGGCAAGAGACCCCCCCGCCCCACCCCCATGAGGGAGGGAGGGAGGAGAAACGATGCTCAAGCTCTGTAAACCCTAGCAGAGGAACTCAGGTGATGGTGTCATTCTCCACTGCAGATGTCATTCTACCAAAAGGTAGCTCAATTGTCAATTTAAGCATGAAATGTCATTCTCATCAAAACTCACTAATAAAAATATTAAATTTCATTCTAAAACAATAAAAAAAAATCAATTTCCCACATTTTTAAACCTCAATCTCACCCTACAAAATCCTTCAAAATTTATCTGAACTTCACTAATTTTTTAGTCTCGAGCTTTTAAAAGTTATATCATTTATGAAGGAGATCTAATAATTTTATACATATAAAACTTGAGAGATTACTAAGTTTGTTTAACTTTAGCAATAAGTGGATTTGACAAGTTCGTAAAACAATTAAAGAATCAAAATAATACGTCATTCGATCAAACTAAGGAGACAAAATGTGATTAAACTAATATTATATTTTACATTGGATTGTTAGGGAGACCGAGAAAGCTCATAAGCAAGGAAACAATACACAAAGAGAGCTCGATGTTACATATGTTCCAAATCATTAAGGCATTTGGTACATGAGTCACATAACTTATAAAGTCTTCCATTCACTTATTTTTAACTAATCATTATAATACAAATGTTTTTCGCCGACGAACAAAAGCTAATGCTTAATTACCGACGGTAAAAAAATTGTCGCTATTTGGCTTGACTGCAATTGTTTCCAACGGCTTGTTTCGTCGCTAATTTACTGACAATTTCTCCGTCGCTGATTACCAACAATATTTTTCATCGCTAACTTACCAGCGGCTTTGTCCGTCGCTAATTACCGACGACTTTTTCAGACACTAACATACCGACGCTACTTACCGACAAATTTTTGTGTCACTAAATTACTCAAAACCTTTTTTGTCTGTCATGGATTTGATCTGCAAAAAAAAAAAACTCCTTTAATTGCGAATAAAAATGTCGAGGTAACATTCTTATATGCAACATAAGAAGCGTTTTGCGGTCTTTAAGAAGGAGCAGGAGGGTGGAGTGTGAGTAAGATCGTCTGCAAACTCATATTTATAGGTCACCGATGGTTTAATACATCAGTAGCTTACCTATTGCTTTTTCTGAGGTAGTTATACGTTACTAGTGGAACCGTCGATAACTAATTTTTGAAATTTTTAAAAGTCTGCCAAGTTTTTAGTAGGAGAGAATTTCAAAATTTGAAATTATCGAAAATGCATCGGTCGGTAATAATATTTTGAATTTTTAAAGCTCACCAAGTTTTTTTTACAGCAAAAAAACCATTATTATCGAATGAAATAAAATTCAAACATACAATCCTCTCATAATTGAGACTAATCAACCCCCCTTGAAAGAACTCACCAAGCGATTGTGCCTCGTTAAAGCTCACCAAGTTATTGGTAGCGACAGTTTCAATTTTTAAAATTACCGACGATTTTTTCGTCGGTAATAAATTTCCGAATTTTTTAAAGCCCGCCAAGTTTTGATGGTAATAAAACTCGTAAACAAAATTTACCAAAGTATTTTCCGTTGATAAGCTATTTGTTTTATAAAATATGATTTTTGAGATATTTTTGGACTATCGGTAAAAAGCTATCAATAATTCAGTATTTTCTTGTAGTGAATGTAGGACTTGATTCTCAACCTGGATGTGATCAAGATTTTGTTATTTCTACTTAGACAACATTAAAATGAAACTTTGTTGGGGGAGACAGGGAAGCTCATGGGTCGAGGAGCAAGACACCAAGAGATCTCGACGCCACATCTTAACCCAAAACCTTAAGGCATTAGGTTTATGGGTCCATCTCATTATAAACTCTCCCTCTCACCTTGACTTCTCCGATGTGAGACTTGACTCTAACACTTGATTCCAACAATCTCCCCCTCAAGTGTGAGTCCCTCAACCACATCACACATGGTCCTCCCGTCTGCAGAAGCTATCCACCTTGCACCGCCGTTCGCTGCCAACGGAACCCGCCGCCTAGCCACACTGCTAGGAAGACTTTCGACACAAGGAGCCGTTATCATGGCTACACCAACCATCGGCTCTGATACCACTTGTTGGGAGAGTCACGACGAGGACCCATGGGGCAAGGTCGAGGGGAAACACCAAGGAGATCTTGGACACCACATCTTAACCCAAAACCTTAAGGCATTAGGTTTATGGGTCCATCTCCTTATAAACTCTCCCTCTTACCTTGACTTATCCGATGTGGGACTTGACTCTAACACTTGATTACTACAATCTCCCCCTCAAGTGTGAGTCCCTCAACCACATCACCCATGATCCTCCCGTCTGCGAAAGCATATCCACCCTTGCACCACCGTTCGCTGCCAACGGAACCCGCCGCCTAGCCACACTGCTAGGAAGACTTTCGACCAAGAAGCTGTTGCCATGGTCCCACGAACCATTAGCTCTGATACCACTTGTAGGGGATTCAAGCACCTCGATTGCACTGAGTAGTAGAGCGAGAAATCACAGATAAAGCACACAACATCTTTGGTCACGCAGTTCGGCTAAATTGCCTACCTCTGCGGCTATAGAGCAGCTATAGCTCCTTTGTATTACTTGTGGCATGAAGCATGTGGTACCAAGTACAACTTTTAGGGTTACATTGTTATCCTATTTATAGTGGATTCTATTGATCTCTATTTTACAATAAAATCCTAATAAATCCTATAACAATCCCTTAAAACCTTTTACAATCCACATTAAATCAAATCCTAATAAACTAAAGATTTTATCCCAAAATATAATGAGCCAAATCTCAACAATCTCCACCTTGGCGAATTTTGAACTCCCCTATGAAGATTTGCTGCTTTAGTTTCCTGATTCTGATTTCTGGGATTGAACTCCACCTTGCTCAACACCCTGTTGCTTTACTCCTCCACCTTGGCATCCATCCACTTCTCCTTCCCTGGCGTGGCCATCGCCTCTTGAAAGTAGACAGATCTCCACCTTGTTCCGTGTAACACCCCGATTTCGGTGGCGTCACTTTAGTAACCAAAAGTAAAACTTAATGCGGAAAAACGTGAATATTTTTTTTTTTTGATAATAACTAAGACAAGACTGAATTAAATAAAACCCAAAAGCGAAAAGCAACAGAACTAATGTACAATATATAATACAGCCCCCGCTGTAAGTAACAACCTCGTCACGAGTAACCTCCAGTGACGGAAAAAAAAGTGTAGTGCCCGAAGGCAATATGTACAGACTGAAAGTAAAGGTGAAGTGTCCGCAACACCATCCCTCAAAACTGAGAATAAGCTGGCCCATCGGCCTGAAACAAGACCTCCTAAGTCCAACCAACTCTCTGTGATTCCTGTAAAGAAACCACACAAAAAGCTATAGGTGGGAAACTACCCTGTCCCCAAAGAAAACAAATGATGTTCAGAGCTAAGACTCTACTCCTACACTAATCCCATCTCGAGGAGCTCACACCAGCACTAAAACCTACATGCTAGCATGATCGTCGTCCGAATCTGAATTCAGAACGACCTAGTCTAAGTACACCATCCGTCCTCCTCTCGCTACCGCGATGCGCTCCTGTTCCAGTATCTCAACTCTAGTTCCCCCCGAAGGGTGAACCATCATGATCTAGTCCGCCGTGGACATCTGACAAAGGGCGTTTGTCCGCCAAAGCACACACAGAAGACGCGAGGGTCAACTCCAAAGAATTATGTAAATAATAACATCGATAGATACAGATAATAGAATAGTCACTTAGGCTTATAGCTAGGGATAACATCCTAGGGTTACATATTCCATAACGAACATAAATGACAATAAAAACACTTAACATGTTCCAAATAGGATTAACAAATAACAATCACATTCGACAACTAAGTCAGTATGCATGTTGCATGAAATGATATGCAGGTTAACCCAGTCAACCAATATGCAATCCGGAACGGATGGACATCAACGAATCAGCCCTAGCACCAGCCACGGTGGGACCATTTCGGCCCGCGTGCCTCTTACTCCAACATCAGCAGTAGTCAGATCAGCCGTAACCCGTAGGTCTGCCATTTCGGTCTGCTACAAGAGACGTCTACAGACGCTCTTACACAGAAATCCGGGTCTTATGACCATTTTGGAATCCGACGAGGTCCAGAGTACGTCCTGTGTTAATACCCCATTAATGTTGCATGAATGCAGGATGATTAGTCAAACAACGTCTCCGAATCTCACTCGACACGTCGCCACGTGTTCTAGCTGAATTAAAGTCTCTAAAAGCTTACCCCAAGGTAAAGTCGATTCTGCGACAAAAGACACTTCTTTCCACAACACACATTCTCTCATGATGATCTCCAAATCATCCGACTCATCTCAATCCGATGGTCACAACTGCTCAACGAGCAAGAGTATCAACATACTCGGGAACTATCAATTCCCCGGACTTATCCCCAGGATAGCCCAACAACATAGCTGCTCCAACAGCACAATAACAAACGCTGCTCCAACAGCGCCACAACATCTACATACTCGAAGCCTCTCAACTTTCTCAACACTGGGATCCGACGACACTTCTCGTTTTCCAAAACTAAGATTTGACTTCCACGCCTTCCTTTCGAGTTTATTATCATTAATTAAAGATTTAGAGGTTGTTTAATGTCTTATGAGTTTTCTTTACAAAATACTATCCTTTTAGTCTTATCGCAAATCCTATAAGTTCTCGGGATCTCCAAATCCCCAAATGACTCCAGAGAATGTCTCGATCCATAAACATCATAACAAGGCCCGAATCTCATTCGTCCTATCAAGCTTTCTCAAAACTCTCAAAATAAAATCGGCATGACCTGCCCGCTATTCTCACCATTCAGAAACTCAGATTCCAGTGCATAAGCATAAATAACTCAGCACAATCAGTCAACATGTCATATATCAACATATTAAGCGATAACCACATAGCACTTAGCATAT
Organism: Lotus japonicus; assembly: GCF_012489685.1. Classification (NCBI taxonomy): domain Eukaryota; kingdom Viridiplantae; phylum Streptophyta; class Magnoliopsida; order Fabales; family Fabaceae; genus Lotus; species Lotus japonicus. The sequence continues at coordinate 23,363,125 of NC_080041.1, read as the reverse complement.
AAGGCATGCACCACACATCCTAGATTACCCACATAGCACATAGCATGTAAGTCAATCTCAAAAACATTCAGTAGATGCATCATCTACATTGTCAGCCGAAGCCTCAGAAAACATTTTCCAATCACACACAATCCAGTGCATAAACAATAAACAATGTCGAAAGCATCGACCCTAAGCATTAACTAGAGATTCAGTGAGAAGCCCTCACCTGCAGATTCTCCAGGATGAACTTCCAACTCTTCCTCACAATCAAAGTGTTGTTCCTCAGGAAATTCCTCAAAAGTTCCTTTAAAACAAAATCACAGAAATACTATCAGAATCTATCGAAAACTAAGCTATCGATACTCACTAAGGTTACTCGAAGTAATCTATACTCTAAGGTACGATAATCTAGCGCGAAAGACAAGTTTTCGGAAAAGGAAATTTTCCTCCTCCCCCTTAATAGGTTCGGCCACTTTTCACAATTAGGAGACTCGATTTTTCTTCGATCAAACTTGGTTCCTATGCTTTCATTAGCCGTAACTAAGGGTATTCTGAACTCGGAAAAATTATCGGATCAAAAACTGTCGCAGGGGTATTTTGGTCATGATTTTTAACTTAGAAATTTCAAAACTGAAATCCAAAAACCAAATTTTGCAGGGACGTCACCAACGACGTTTATGACAACTAATCCTACTAGCACTAAACTAAGGCAATAGTTTTCAGCCTAAAGGTTGAAGCTTTACTCCAAAAACTCCAAAAATGGGTATTTAAGGCTAAAATTGATTCCGGCGACATAACGGAAAATCTAACCCGGCAGAAGTGATCTTGGGCACATAAGGAAGAGGTTTAGAATCAGAAATGAAATATTCAGGATAGTTTTGCAAAAACCTCAAAACTATCAGCTAAGAAAAGTCTACAGAAAAGCTATGGAAAAAGCGATCAGAGGTAAGGATTAGCGACTATACCTCGAAACCTAGAAGCAGCAACTAACGGATCAACGATCAAGCAAGTAATGAAGAAAAACTCTTCTTTCTTCTTCCTTGTTGAAGCTCGCGGCCTTGGAGAGAAAAATGGAGGAGTTTTGTGTTTTTTTCTCACTTGCTTGCTATATATAGAAGATGGAAATTCGCGGGAAAATGAAAGTTTCGCGAATCTGATTTTTCCGGCGTCATTCTCCGTGAATTCTAAGATATGTTTTGGCAAAAGAATTCCAAAACTAAAAAGATGTCTCCTTGTATTTTTGGCAACTAATGCATAGTCGGTGTAAAACTATTTTACCCGATAAGTTGCTTTTTGCATCGAATGTCGGAATGGAAAACTTCCTTCTGAAGAAAGATTGAAATCATCAAGAGAAATGGGTGTACGCGTGTAGAATCTTCATTTGAAGCTCTGAATAGAAAAAGTCTTCATTGACGGTTGATTCTAGGGTTTTGAAATACCAGGGATTCGGTTTCGGCAAACTTCCGATGATTGGAATCGGACGTTCGTAGATCCTAGAGTTTCGCCTCGAAACGATTTTGATATATGGAAAAAGAGAAGTTCTAACATTTCTCTGAAGATTTTTGGACTAAAATCCTACAGTGTTCCAAGGGTGGAACATAGTTGTTGGAACATGTTGCCTTGCATTTTGTCAAAACAACTGATTGTCGAAGCAGATGCCGTGGCATCTGACCTCGTGAAGCTAGGACATCAGTCCTCAGCTTGTGTTTCTGTTATGGGCCTTCTGAAGATTTGCTGAAGATATGTTTTTGAGTTACTTGAGGAGCAAGTAACTATTCCAAAAGGGTTTTAGTTGTTGGGTTGTTATTTGTTGAACCAATCTTTGTTAAAAGATTGATTTCTATCTTTACTTGTGCAATAAGAAACCGAATCTATCAAGATTGCGTTTTCAAATTGCTGTTATTGGAATCTGTTTCTTCAGCCCGTGCTAACCCTAAAGCCCATGCTACCGCTGCTGAAGTCTATAAAAGGATGAAGACCTAAAACGTGAAGATCACCGAAGCTGAAAGAGAGATTAAGAGTTTTAGGATTTGTTATTGTGCTTCGTCCTGTGTTAGTTGTGAATCTGTCTTTGCTCACTGATTCTATAAAGCAAAGAGAGGTTCTGTGTTGTTTGATTGCGTTCAAACTTTACTTGTTCATTGTGTTCACCAATCACTGTGGCAGTGATTGAGAGAAAGTGAGAGGGGCTCTCATACTTAGGTTGGGATTCTAAGTAGAAATACACTGGGTAGATTAGGAAGTGAACTATGAACTGAGTCGTTCATGAGTGTCTGTAATTCCTGAATCTTGAGATAGTGGATTTCCTTTCTTTGGGTGCAAACCCTCCAGACGTAGGTGAAAGTTTTCACTGAACTGGGTGAACAACTTCTGAGTGTTATTGTTTTGTTGTTAAGTTCTGTTTTATTGTTAAGCGATTGTCGAACCTCTTGTCTTAGCATCGTGCAGGACAATCGTATCAGAGGGAACCTGAATTACAATTGGTATCAGAGCAGGCACCCTGTTCTGGTTGGGTGAGCTCCAGGGAGTTTTATTCAAGTTCTCATGGATAACAAGGAGGGAGGATCAGTCAACAGGCCACCCATTCTGGATGGTACTAACTATGACTACTGGAAGGTTCGCATGACAGCCTTTCTCAAATCGATTGACAACAAGACTTGGAAAGCTATTGTCAAGGGTTGGAAGCACCCCACTAAGGCTGAGGTTGAAGGCACCTCTACTACTGTTGTGGAAAAACCTGAAGAAGAATGGACCAGTGTTGAAGATGAAGCTGCACTTGGAAATTCAAAGGCTCTAAATGCTATTTTTAATGGAGTTGACAAGAATATGTTTAGGCTGATCAATACATGTACTGTGGCAAAGGATGCTTGGGAAATTCTGAAAACTGCACATGAAGGAACTACTCGAGTAAGGATGTCAAGACTTCAGATGCTTACTACTCAATTTGAAAATCTGATGATGACTGAAGAAGAGACTATTTCAGAATTCCACATGCGTGTCCGTGACTTGTCTAATGCTTCATTTGCTTTGGGAGAACCTATGTCAGATGAGAAGCTTGTAAGGAAAATTCTGAGATCTCTTCCTCAGAAGTTTGCTATGAAAGTCACTGCAATTGAGGAGGCTCAAGACATTGAGAACATGAAGGTTGATGAACTTATTGGCTCCTTGCAGACATTTGAGTTGAAACTGAGTGGAAAATCTGAGAAGAAGAATAAGAGTATTGCTTTTGTGTCTAACACTGATGAAGGTGATGATGAAGACTGTGAGGGTGAAAATTTTTCTGAGGCTCTGGCCATGCTAGCAAAAAAATTCAACAGGGCTTTGAGGAAGATTGACAAAAGAACCAGACCTAATGCCCAGGACATGAAGTTCGATAACAAACCCCGGTTTTCAAACTCTCAGAGGAAGACCAAGGAAGAAGAAAGACCTGTTCAGAACAAAGGAGTTCAATGTCATGAATGTGAAGGATATGGTCACATCAGGTCTGAATGTGCCACTTATCTGAAGAAGCAAAAGAAAGGTATGATGGTAACTTGGTCAGATGAAGACACTGAAGATGAGGAGGAGATATCTGCAAACAAAGTCAATGCTTTCTCTGGAACTATCTGTGAGTCTGAGACAAGTGATGAAGACATCTCTGATGAGGAATTGGCTGAAACTTACAAGCTGCTACACAACAAGTGGGAAGAAGCATGTAAACTTGTGAGAGAAAAGCAAAGTGAGATAGAGCAACTTGTGTCTCAGAATGAAAGGTTGAAAGAGCTCAGCACAAAACTGAAGGAGGATCTGGAGGAATGGCAAAGTAAGTTTAATAATGCTGATGTTATGGAAAAAGCTAACCTAATATTGATTAATGCAGGACTTCAAGAGGAAGTAACAATTCTGACAAGAAAACTTGAAGCCACTCATAAATCTGTTAGAATGCTAAACAGTGGTTCTGACATGCTTGATGAGATTCTGAAAGAAACTAGCAAGCAAGGAGGGAGTCTGAAGGGAATTGGTTTTGACTACAGAACAACGAACAAAGAAGGTCAAAAAGGATCAAAGAAGTTTGTGTCTGCTGCAAAACAAAATGAATTCAAGAAGCCCAGAAATTATCAGTTGTCAGATCCATTGCCTCGACATGTACCTCAACATGGGAAATCCCAGCTCAAGCTTGAGAAAATTGTACTTTGGAAGTGTCACTACTGTGGTAAGAATGGTCACATAAAGCCTTACTGTTACAGGTTATATGGCTATCCTCAGATGCACGATAAAAGGCCTGTTAAGATGAAGAAGGAATGGAAGCCCAAGGGTGAAGTCAGATGTCAGGTAGCCTACACGTCCTTCAGAGCATCATCAGAAGAAGATTGGTATTTTGATAGTGGCTGCTCAAAGCACATGACAGGAAACAAGAGCTTCTTGCAAGATATCAGAAGTCACTCCACTAACTATGTTACTTTTGGAGATGGAGCTAAAGGAAAGATCAAGGGGGTAGGAAAGCTTGTTAGTACAGAATCTCCTAACTTGAACAATGTGTTGCTTGTAAATGGCTTAACTGCCAACCTAATCAGCATAAGTCAACTGTGCGATCAAGGGTATGATGTGAAGTTCAATAAGATAGAATGTGTTGTGACCACTGATGATGAAAAAGTTGTGATGAGAGGAGTCAGATCAAAAGACAACTGTTACATGTGGACATCAGAAGAAAAAGCTCATGTTTCCAGATGTATGTTAACTAAAGAAGGTGAGGTGAATGTATGGCATCAAAGACTAGGGCATCTCAACTACAGGAGCATGCAAAAAGTTATAGCTGATGAAGCAATAAGGGGATTGCCCAATCTGAGCTTGGGAGAAGGGAAGCTATGTGGAGAATGTCAGATTGGTAAGCAAACCAAGGTGTCTCACAAGATGATCCAGCATCAGACCACAACGAAGGTTCTGGAATTGCTTCACATGGATCTCATGGGTCCCATGCAAGTTGAAAGCTTGGGAGGAAAGAGGTATGTGTTTGTCTGTGTAGATGACTTTTCAAGGTATACATGGGTTGAATTTATGAGAGAAAAATCAGAGACATTTGAAATATTCAAGAACCTATGTTTGAGACTTCAGAATGAGAAGGACTGTGTGATTGTAAGAATCAGAAGTGATCATGGAAGGGAGTTTGAGAATTCAAAATTCTTGGAGTTCTGTGGAACAGAAGGTATTAGCCATGAATTTTCTGCCCCCATCACTCCACAGCAGAATGGAATTGTTGAACGGAAAAATAGAACTCTCCAGGAATCAGCCAGAGTAATGTTACATGCTAAGAAGATTCCACACCAGTTCTGGGCTGAAGCTATGAGTACTGCTTGTTACATACATAATAGAGTCACCATCAGGGCAGGGACATCCTCTACACAATATGAGCTATGGAAAGGTAGAAAGCCATCTGTAAAATACTTTCACATCTTTGGAAGTAAATGTTATATTCTTGCAGATCGTGATCCTAAGAGGAAGCTTGATCCTAGAAGTGATGAAGGAATTTTCATGGGGTATTCTATGAACAGCAAAGCTTATAGAGTTTTTAACTCTCGCACGAGGACCATGATGGAATCTGTGAATGTGACTGTGGATGATGAACCAAGCAAGAAGGAAGAAGCAGTTCTGAATGAAGATGATGATGGTACTGATGTTCCAGCCAATGCTCCAGCAACCGCCCTAGACAATGAGTCAGAAACAAGTGCTGATGAAAAGGAAGACAAAGATATCACATCAAACAAAGCTCCATCAATCAGGGTTCAGAAGAATCATCCTCAAGAAAACATTATTGGTAATCTTCAAGAAGGGGTGACTACCAGATCCAGAAGTATTATTGCTCACAGTTGTTTCATCTCTAAAATAGAACCCAAGAATGTTAATGAAGCTCTCACTGATGAATACTGGATAAATGGTATGCAAGAAGAGCTAGAGCAGTTCAGAAGAAATGAAGTGTGGGAGTTAGTGCCCAGACCTGAAGAAGTAAACATCATTGGCACCAAGTGGATCTTCAAGAACAAATCAGATGAAGCTGGAACAGTCACAAGGAATAAAGCAAGGCTTGTTGCTCAAGGATATACTCAGATAGAAGGAGTTGATTTTGATGAGACCTTTGCTCCAGTAGCTAGACTGGAATCTATAAGACTCTTGTTAGGTGTTGCTTGTCTCTTGAAGTTCAGACTTTATCAGATGGATGTGAAGAGTGCTTTTCTGAATGGCTATTTGAATGAAGAAGTTTATGTTGAACAGCCTAAAGGATTTACAGATCCACATCATCCAGATCATGTGTACAAGTTGAGGAAGGCCTTGTATGGTTTGAAGCAAGCACCTAGGGCTTGGTATGAAAGATTAACTGAGTTTCTCGTAAGCAATGGTTACTGCAAGGGAGGAATTGATAAAACTCTGTTTGTAAAGAATGACAAAGGAAAGCTCATGATAGCACAGATTTATGTGGATGACATTGTTTTTGGAGGAATGTCTAACTCAATGGTGGCACATTTCGTTCAACAAATGAAATCTGAATTTGAGATGAGCTTAGTTGGTGAACTGAATTATTTTCTAGGACTACAAGTCAAGCAAATGGAGGATTCCATGTTCATATCTTAGAGTAAGTATGCTAAAGGCCTAGTCAAGAAATTTGGTCTTGAAAAGGCTGGTCACAAGAGAACCCCTGCTGCTACACACATCAAGATGTCCAAAGATGAGCAAGGAGAAGATGTTGATCAAAGTCTCTATAGAAGCATGATTGGAAGCTTGTTGTATCTCACTGCCAGCAGACCAGATATCACCTTTGCAGTAGGTGTATGTGCAAGATATCAAGCAGCTCATAAGGCTAGTCATCTGCTACAAGTCAAGAGAATTATCAAGTACATCAATGGCACGAGTGAATATGGTATTCTCTATACTCATGATACAAATTCTTCGTTAGTTGGTTTCTGTGATGCCGATTGGGCAGGCAGTGCAGATGATAGAAAAAGCACATCTGGTGGATGTTTCTTTCTAGGGAATAATCTGATTTCATGGTTTAGCAAGAAGCAGAATTGTGTCTCATTGTCTACAGCTGAAGCAGAATATATTGCAGCCGGAAGTAGTTGTACTCAACTCATGTGGATGAAGCAAATGTTAAAAGAGTATGATGTTGAGCAGGATGTCATGACATTGTACTGCGACAATCTCAGTGCAATCAATATTTCCAAGAATCCCATACAGCATAGCAGGACCAAGCATATTGACATTAGACATCATTTCATTAGAGACTTGGTGGAGGATAAAATTGTCAACTTGGAACATGTTACAACTGACAAGCAATTGGCTGATATTTTCACAAAACCCCTTGATGCACTTACATTTGAAAAATTAAGAGGAAATCTAGGGACTTGCCTTTTTGATGCATAGCAATTAGCGTGTCCATATGTGTCAACGGCTAGTTTATTTTTGTTCATCATTAACTGCCGTTGTGACATCAGCAGAGAGAAGGTTACTTCATGGTTCGCTTATCCTATAACTACCTTCAACGGTCAAATTGTGTTCTCTCAACCGCTTGTGCATCTATCTTTTTCAAGACTTATCATCGTTCATCTGAAAGTTGTGCTCATTGTTCTGTACTCTGTTTGTATTTACTCTCGATTCATCATGTCTCAAAGCTCAGGAAGGAAGGAATCTGTCAAGGCTAAGATTGAGAGAACTGCAAAAGGAGTCAAGTGTATGGGTTTGAAGAGTGATACTTCTCAACCATCTTCTGTGTCCAAGAAAGTCTTCAAGAAGATGCAATCAAAAAACCCAACGTGTAAGGTCTACGAATCACAGGTCAAGAACAGCAAAGCCCCAATTGTTCCTAACGAAGAGGAGATCAATGATGAAGATTCTACTGTGCCTGATGTTGTACCTAATGTTGAGACATCCAGGTCTAAGGAAAGTTCTGCTCAAGAAAATTCTGGAAAGGATTCCACTTCTCATGAAGATTCAGGCAATGCTGCCCAGCCAGACATCTCTGTGTCATCCTCTTCAAAGGATGCTGATCCAAAGAATGGTAACTCTGAGGGTACCAATTCTGAAGAGCCAAACCAGGCTCCAGCCTCTGTTCAGAACATCTCTGATGATGCTTCTGATGATGTTCCTCTGACTGAGTCCTTTGCTGATAGTGTTGCTGCGAGGATGAAGAAGAAAAGAAGGGTTTCTTCTCCTGAAGTCACTCCTACTCCATCAAAGAAATCCAAGTCTTCACCTATAACCTACAAGTCCCGACAGGCTAGTGTGAAGAGTAAGGGAAAGCAAAAGGAAGACAAGACTCCCACTGAGAAGAAGAAGAGGAAGACTCCAGTTGACGTTGAAGACTCTGAATCAGATGTTGAAGTCGGTGTTCAGAACATTCGATCTTCTGAGAAAAAGAAGTTTTCTGGTAAGCGTATTCCTCAGAATGTTCCTGCCGTTCCTATTGATAGAGTGTCTTTTCACTTAGAAGAGAATGTTCAGAAGTGGAAGTTTGTTTGCAAGAGGAGATGTTCTTGAATGTAGAGATGTTATTGCACTTATTGAGAAAGCAGGTCTGATGAAGACTATTCAGAATGTTGGTAGGTGCTATGAGAGGCTTGTGAGAGAGTTCTTGGTAAATCTCTCTGTTGATGTGGGACGTCCTGATAGTGCAGAATTCAGGAAAGTCTATGTGAGAGCTGAATGTGTTGTGTTCTCACCTGCTGTGATCAATCAAGCACTTGGCAGAAGTGCTATTGCCTTTGTTGATGAAGAAGTGTCCATGGATGTTGTGGCCAAGGAACTTAGCGCTGGTTATGTGAAGAAGTGGCCTAGCAAGAAGCTGCTCTCTACTGGAAATCTGAGTGTGAAGTATGCTATTCTTAACAGGATTGGTGCTGTGAATTGGGTTCCTACTCAGCATACTTCTGGAGTTTCTGCAACGCTTGCCAAATTAATCTATCGGATAGGCAAGTCTATTGATTTTGATTTTGGAACTTTTGTGTTTGAGCAGACATTGAAGCATGCTGATACTTGTGCTGTGAAGCTGCCTGTTTCGTTTCCATCACTTCTTACTGAGATCATTCTGAAGCAACATCCTCAGATTCTCAGAGCTGATGATGTGGCTATGTCTTGTGGTGTTCCAATCACTTTGGATCAACGTTTGTTTATGGACCCACATGTTCTCGACATTGCCTTACCAACTAGCAAAACATCTGCGCCTACTGTGACTGCATCTGACACTAAGGCCATAATTGCTGAATTACTGGAAGTCTCCAAGGCTTTACAAGAAACAATCCGGGTGAGTACTGCCAGGAAGCTCAAAGTTGATGCGTTGCTACTCAAGTTACAAGAAGAAGAACGTCAAGATGTTGAACAAAGCGACGAGGAGGAAGGATCTGAAGCGAGTACAGAGAGAAGTGCCGAAGGTTCCAAGGAAAAGTCCGGTTCTGAAGCATAGTTTGCTTTGATTTTGATCTTGTCTTTTGTTTTGGATGCACCCTTTGCAAATTTGTGCTAAAAAGGGGGAGTAGTTTTAAGTTTCAGATCAGAAGAAATTTGTTTTTGAGCAGTTTTGTGGTTCAGAAGTTGTTTATGTTCAGAAGTTTGAGGTTCAGAAGTTGGTTCTGTTCAGATGTTCGCAGATCAGAAGATGTTTTAGTTCAGAAGATGTTTTTGTTCAGAAGTTTGCAGATCAGAAGTTGTTTTTGTTCAGATGTTCGCAGATCAGAAGTTTGTTTTGGTTCAGATGTTCATGTTCTCAGAAGTTGTGAGAAGTTGCTTCTGTTTCTACTGTGCTATGTGTGTTCTGATAGTGTTAGCTCTGGTCTGAAGACAAGTTCAAGACGATGGCTATGTTTGTTTCTGAAATGTTGCCTCTGATGAGCAGTACTTCTGATGGTAGTATTTCTGATACGATGATGTTCAAACTGATCCATTTTGATGTTATCATGTGCTAAGGCTGATTGTACCTCTGGTTGTGTGTTTGTGCTGCTAAAGTGTTTTGTTCCGACTATGCCTTCTGAAGTATGATAGTGGGTTGTGTAGATGCGTTTGTTTGAGGGGGAGTTCTGACTAAGGGGGAGAGTTTTTTCTCTAGTTTTTATCCTCTCTGATTGTGAGTTGTTTTAGACAAAATTTGACAAAGGGGGAGATTGTTGGAACATGTTGCCTTGCATTTTGTCAAAACAACTGATTGTCGAAGCAGATGCCGTGGCATCTGACCTCGTGAAGCTAGGACATCAGTCCTCAGCTTGTGTTTCTGTTATGGGCCTTCTGAAGATTTGCTGAAGATATGTTTTTGAGTTACTTGAGGAGCAAGTAACTATTCCAAAAGGGTTTTAGTTGTTGGGTTGTTATTTGTTGAACCAATCTTTGTTAAAAGATTGATTTCTATCTTTACTTGTGCAATAAGAAACCGAATCTATCAAGATTGCGTTTTCAAATTGCTGTTATTGGAATCTGTTTCTTCAGCCCGTGCTAACCCTAAAGCCCATGCTACCGCTGCTGAAGTCTATAAAAGGATGAAGACCTAAAACGTGAAGATCACCGAAGCTGAAAGAGAGATTAAGAGTTTTAGGATTTGTTATTGTGCTTCGTCCTGTGTTAGTTGTGAATCTGTCTTTGCTCACTGATTCTATAAAGCAAAGAGAGGTTCTGTGTTGTTTGATTGCGTTCAAACTTTACTTGTTCATTGTGTTCACCAATCACTGTGGCAGTGATTGAGAGAAAGTGAGAGGGGCTCTCATACTTAGGTTGGGATTCTAAGTAGAAATACACTGGGTAGATTAGGAAGTGAACTATGAACTGAGTCGTTCATGAGTGTCTGTAATTCCTGAATCTTGAGATAGTGGACTTCCTTTCTTTGGGTGCAAACCCTCCAGACGTAGGTGAAAGTTTTCACTGAACTGGGTGAACAACTTCTGAGTGTTATTGTTTTGTTGTTAAGTTCTGTTTTATTGTTAAGCGATTGTCGAACCTCTTGTCTTAGCATCGTGCAGGACAATCGTATCAGAGGGAACCTGAATTACAATAGTGTTATTTCCTAAGATTCTTGTCCTAGGTTTTAAAGCGAATATTAGTCGTGCTATAACTTAAATCGACTTCGATACAATCCTCAGACTTTTCCTGAACTTCCTCCTTCATAAATATATTCCATTCGATGAACTCTTGTTCAGGTTTTCCTTCACAATATATTAAGCCTAGTCGTAAATGGAAATCTCTTCCACTTTTTCTAAGCTTAAAAACTTGGGTCTTACATTACTTCCCTCCAAAAAGAAAGTTTCGTCCTCGAAACTTAAGGTTCAGTAAAAATTCCGGATATTATTCCTTGATCTTTTCCTCTAATACCCATATAGCACCGTCCGTGTCTTTGTTCCAAATAACTTGCACTAAAGCACTCTGCTTTCCCTTCGATTGTTTCACTCTTCTAGTCCCAATGCTGTCCGACGGCGTCTCAAAAGACATATCGTCTTCTAACTCTTTGTTATCCGGTTTGACCACTTGCGTCGGGTCTCCGTTGGAAATAATATTTGTTGGCATTCGTTCAATCGCACAACCTTAACCACTTGCTCCTTTGCTTTTGTTCGTCCAAAATACTGATTAGAAGCTCGGTACTTCTCTATGTTCCGGAGTGAATGCTCAACTGGTCCTCGTGATGTTCACTCATGATCCAAACTCAACTTGGTCGCTTGATAACTCCTAGACGAAATATTGCGTTGGAATCTACTAGTCCATTAACGTCACTTCCAACTTCGCAACCATCCTCATTCGCACCATGAAATCAATCTTCTACTTAATCACCATTCAAATTAAGACTCGACTTGAGTCTTAATACCTCGTGCATGACAAGACTCATTCCCCTTAATCATAAATTCATCAACCACTCATAAGCTAATCATCCTCTTAATATCCAACAATCCATTATTGTCGTCTTCGTCCTCAAAACCTTCCTCACTCAAACCAGTTTACACTTACTGAAATCCCTAACGCTTCGCATAAATCGAGACTTATCCTCTAGAAGATTAATTCATAACTGTACCTCAAAGGTCTTAACTAGTCGTTTTATCATCCGATCCTCCAACCTTCTGAGGTTTAACTACTATCGTAACTGCTATCACCACTACATCCCTTATTCGTACATGATTTTCAACTCCCTAAGTCAATCTTAATCATAGGATTCTCATTCAACTGAGCAAAATTCACTTGCTAACTCTAGCATCCATCACCGAAATCCATGACAAAGTTCCATTCACTATTAGACTCTGAGTAGCTTGTCCAAATATGATAACTTCAAGTATTCATCCTAATACTAACACTTTCCTTCTTGTATCTCAATCACCATCTCGTCAATCAACTTCTTAATCCCTCAATCAAGTTCTGACAAACTTCGAGTCCTACACCCCTTAGACAGAAATCCATAGATTTAAAACCTAAACCTTCACCAAGTTTGGTCCTCTAATGGCCCTTAATCCTTCAATACTTCTTAAGTGAATATCCATTTCTTAAAACTATAACTCCTTCGCTTACACAAATGACCTGATAAGTGTCGTCATGCTCTCACACTCATAACTTGATCTTGATATCCATAGTCATAACTTGTTATGCTAACATCATTCAAATCTTATCACATGGTTCATTATGTCCGCAATCTCATAATCAACATCAATCGATTACCAACTTATAACCAACCTTAACACTCTACACAACTCAGAATTTCTTTACTTCAAGATCTCTCTTATACTATACCTCAATGGTCTTAATCCGCAACTCATCTTCAGATCTCCAATCTCCTACTCGTACGTGATTCTCAACTCTCAAGGTCAATCTTAACCCTAAGATTCCAATCCAACTTAGTAAATCTCACTTAGTAATCTGAGCATATTTTCTTTGAAATCCATATCAACAACCTCAAGGATTCAACTTATGCTAAAACCTTCTTTTTCTAACTTAATCATTGATTCAACACTTAGTCACTCCAGCAAACTCCTGACAATTCTCTAAGTCTTACACATTCAAGTTAAACTTCCTGGGCTTAAAATCTAAACTTTTATCTAGTTTGCATCGGTAATGTCCTTTGACCCTTTAACACTTTTCAAGTGAAAATTCATCTCTTAAGACTATAATGTCTCCACAATTAATCATGCACTTAGCAAAACTTATTCCTCGAACTCGACTACAACAATCTAGTTCAAAGTTAATTCTTCCCAATCTTGCTACTATCAAGCTATCATCTATAACCTGATTAAATCCAACCTATTTGGTCTCTAACAATTCGACTCTGTAATCACATAACCTATGACTTCATAACTTCCGAGAAAATACCTAATATTTTTCCAACATTAAATCTCTTGACTTTGTCTACCTCTACTTGGAGTAATCACACGAACCAACCAATTAATGTCTATACGACAATCATCAACTTCCAAAGGTTCAAATCTTAATCTTGTACAATCAAGTGCTTAATACAAACTTTCCTCCCAAATTCAACTAATCCTCGATCAAATCAAGTTAATCTTACCAATCCTTCTATCAAAGTCCATAGCCAGCTGTGATTCCGAATATCACCCCCTCAATATTAAGTTGATCAGGCCTAATACATCGAAGGTGGAAATCTAGAAAAACCTACTGGAACAGTCAATGAGTTCCTATCATCCAATAGTCACAAATATCTTGATATTAAATCCTCAATGATGCCGCTACGGAACTACACACTCTCGACATCATACGTATACTATCCATACAGAATCTCTCTAAGATTCATTCTTTAGCTTCTCGCTTCTTGTTAAACGCATCGCTGCAAGACTACTTTCTAGGCTTAACGTGTTATTCTAAACCTCGTGTAACTTCTATAGTTTAAACACGAGCGCAGTCAAATAAAGTATTTATGGGCGTAATAACTATAAGGTCAAAGCTTAAACCACATAAGTAAGATAGGGGTGTTGCACATGCTACGCGAGTAATGGAACATATTATACTAGAATGAGAAAGAATGATTAGAAGGTTACCATCGTTCTTGCGCTCTCCTCTGACAAACCCCTCAGCTCTCTCACCGTCCATGGTGTAAACTCTTGCTTTAGCAGCAGAACGCTTACCACGAGCAGTGTTGACAGTTGGTTCAGCCTTGGGTGCTCTGCACCGACCGGCAGTATGCCCCATTTTGTTACAATTATAGCATTTGGGCCTCGCGTCGGGACAAGCATTAGCATAGTGCCCCGGCTTCCCACATCTGAAACATGACACTTGTTTCCTTGCCCCTCTAGCTATGGCGGGAAACTTGCCCTTCATCTTGTTATCAGACAGTCCCGCCTGGAACGTCCTACAGTTCACGGCCAAATGTCCACGTTGTTTGCACCTGCAGCATTTTGGTCCAGCCACTGAGCACTGAAAGGCGTAGTGTCCAAGCTTTCCACAACGGTAGCATGACACAGCCTCCTGACCAATAGTTGCAGTCGTCGACTTGCGTGATCCTGGAATAGGATCTCTTCCCTCAGGATGCTGGTATGGCTTCCACGGTCGGTACTCCTGAGAACCTGATCTCACTGGTCCCCCAGTTCCAACTCGGTCCAATCCACTATGCTGGTACTTGGACACCTCGTTTAACAGTTGAGGTTGCTTACGTGCAGCCTCCTCCGCGTGTCTGTAAGCGTCCTCAGCAGCCTGGTTCATCATTGCTTCAATCATTGTAGCTATCGCCTTTGCCATACGATCAGGGCTTACCATCCTATGCTTAGTCAAACAAACAGTTAGTACTCATCACAAGATAGTCTCTGGCATAACTATACAATATGATTAAGCAATAACTTCAATCAATTCTAAGCGAAAAATCGCTTGCAGACAATCAATTTTCACTCTTTGCAGAGTCACACAACCTAGCACAGAAGACCTATTCCCCAACAACTCCCGAAAGACTCGACCGTGCTCTGATACCACAATGTAACACCCCGATTTCGGTGGCGTCACTTTAGTAACCAAAAGTAAAACTTAATGCGGAAAAACGTGAATATTTTTTTTTTGATAATAACTAAGACAAGACTGAATTAAATAAAACCCAAAAGCGAAAAGCAACAGAACTAATGTACAATATATAATACAGCCCCCGCTGTAAGTAACAACCTCGTCACGAGTAACCTCCAGTGACGGAAAAAAAAGTGTAGCGCCCGAAGGCAATATGTACAGACTGAAAGTAAAGGTGAAGTGTCCGCAACACCATCCCTCAAAACTGAGAATAAGCTGGCACATCGGCCTGAAACAAGACCTCCTAAGTCCAACCAACTCTCTGTGATTCCTGTAAAGAAACCACACAAAAAGCTATAGGTGGGAAACTACCCTGTCCCCAAAGAAAACAAATGATGTTCAGAGCTAAGACTCTACTCCTACACTAATCCCATCTCGAGGAGCTCACACCAGCACTAAAACCTACATGCTAGCATGATCGTCGTCCGAATCTGAATTCAGAACGACCTAGTCTAAGTACACCATCCGTCCTCCTCTCGCTACCGCGATGCGCTCCTGTTCCAGTATCTCAACTCTAGTTCCCCCCCGAAGGGTGAACCATCATGATCTAGTCCGCCGTGGACATCTGACAAAGGGCGTTTGTCCGCCAAAGCACACACAGAAGACGCGAGGGTCAACTCCAAAGAATTATGTAAATAATAACATCGATAGATACAGATAATAGAATAGCCACTTAGGCTTATAGCTAGGGATAACATCCTAGGGTTACATATTCCATAACGAACATAAATGACAATAAAAACACTTAACATGTTCCAAATAGGATTAACAAATAACAATCACATTCGACAACTAAGTCAGTATGCATGTTGCATGAAATGATATGCAGGTTAACCCAGTCAACCAATATGCAATCCGGAACGGATGGACATCAACGAATCAGCCCTAGCACCAGCCACGGTGGGACCATTTCAGCCCGCGTGCCTCTTACTCCAACATCAGCGGTAGTCAGATCAGCCGTAACCCGTGGGTCTGCCATTTCGGTCTGCTACAAGAGACGTCTACAGACGCTCTTACACAGAAATCCGGGTCTTATGACCATTTTGGAATCCGACGAGGTCCAGAGTACGTCCTGTGTTAATACCCCATTAATGTTGCATGAATGCAGGATGATTAGTCAAACAACGTCTCCGAATCTCACTCGACACGTCGCCACGTGTTCTAGCTGAATTAAAGTCTCTAAAAGCTTACCCTAAGGTAAAGTCGATTCTGCGACAAAAGACACTTCTTTCCAGAACACACATTCTCTCATGATGATCTCCAAATCATCCGACTCATCTCAATCCGATGGTCACAACTGCTCAACGAGCAAGAGTATCAACATACTCGGGAACTATCAATTCCCCGGACTTATCCCCAGGATAGCCCAACAACATAGCTGCTCCAACAGCACAATAACAAACGCTGCTCCAACAGCACCACAACATCTACATACTCGAAGCCTCTCAACTTTCTCAACACTGGGATCCGACGACACTTCTCGTTTTCCAAAACTAAGATTTGACTTCCACGCCTTCCTTTCGAGTTTATTATCATTAATTAAAGATTTAGAGGTTGTTTAATGTCTTATGAGTTTTCTTTACAAAATACTATCCTTTTAGTCTTATCGCAAATCCTATAAGTTCTCGGGATCTCCAAATCCCCAAATGACTCCAGAGAATGTCTCGATAGATAAACATCATAACAAGGCCCGAATCTCATTCGTCCTATCAAGCTTTCTCAAAACTCTCAAAATAAAATCGGCATGACCTGCCCGCTATTCTCACCATTCAGAAACTCAGATTCCAGTGCATAAGCATAAATAACTCAGCACAATCAGTCAACATGTCATATATCAACATATTAAGCGATAACCACATAGCACTTAGCATATAAGGCATGCACCACACATCCTAGATTACCCACATAGCACATAGCATGTAAGTCAATCTCAAAAACATTCAGTAGATGCATCATCTACATTGTCAGCCGAAGCCTCAGAAAACATTTTCCAATCACACACAATCCAGTGCATAAACAATAAACAATGTCGAAAGCATCGACCCTAAGCATTAACTAGAGATTCAGTGAGAAGCCCTCACCTGCAGATTCTCCAGGATGAACTTCCAACTCTTCCTCACAATCAAAGTGTTGTTCCTCAGGAAATTCCTCAAAAGTTCCTTTAAAACAAAATCACAGAAATACTATCAGAATCTATCGAAAACTAAGCTATCGATACTCACTAAGGTTACTCGAAGTAATCTATACTCTAAGGTACGATAATCTAGCGCGAAAGACAAGTTTTCGGAAAAGGAAATTTTCCTCCTCCCCCTTAATAGGTTCGGCCACTTTTCACAATTAGGAGACTCGATTTTTCTTCGATCAAACTTGGTTCCTATGCTTTCATTAGCCGTAACTAAGGGTATTCTGAACTCGGAAAAATTATCGGATCAAAAACTGTCGCAGGGGTATTTTGGTCATGATTTTTAACTTAGAAATTTCAAAACTGAAATCCAAAAACCAAATTTTGCAGGGACGTCACCAACGACGTTTATGACAACTAATCCTACTAGCACTAAACTAAGGCAATAGTTTTCAGCCTAAAGGTTGAAGCTTTACTCCAAAAACTCCAAAAATGGGTATTTAAGGCTAAAATTGATTCCGGCGGAATTCCGGCGACATAACGGAAAATCTAACCCGGCAGAAGTGATCTTGGGCACATAAGGAAGAGGTTTAGAATCAGAAATGAAATATTCAGGATAGTTTTGCAAAAACCTCAAAACTATCAGCTCAGAAAAGTCTACAGAAAAGCTATGGAAAAAGCGATCAGAGGTAAGGATTAACGACTATACCTCGAAACCTTGAAGCAGCAACTAACGGATCAACGATCAAGCAAGTAATGAAGAAAAACTCTTCTTTCTTCTTCCTTGTTGAAGCTCGCGGCCTTGGAGAGAAAAATGGAGGAGTTTTGTGTTTTTTTCTCACTTGCTTGCTATATATAGAAGATGGAAATTCGCGGGAAAATGAAAGTTTCGCGAATCTGATTTTTCCGGCGTCATTCTCCGTGAATTCTAAGATATGTTTTGGCAAAATAATTCCAAAACTAAAAAGATGTCTCCTTGTATTTTTGGCAACTAATGCATAGTCGGTGTAAAACTATTTTACCCGATAAGTTGCTTTTTGCATCGAATGTCGGAATGGAAAACTTCCTTCTGAAGAAAGATTGAAATCATCAAGAGAAATGGGTGTACGCGTGTAGAATCTTCATTTGAAGCTCTGAATAGAAAAAGTCTTCATTGACGGTTGATTCTAGGGTTTTGAAATACCAGGGATTCGGTTTCGGCAAACTTCCGATGATTGGAATCGGACGTTCGTAGATCCTAGAGTTTCGCCTCGAAACGATTTTGATATATGGAAAAAGAGAAGTTCTAACATTTCTCTGAAGATTTTTGGACTAAAATCCTACAGTGTTCCAAGGGTGGAACATAGTTGTTGGAACATGTTGCCTTGCATTTTGTCAAAACAACTGATTGTCGAAGCAGATGCCGTGGCATCTGACCTCGTGAAGCTAGGACATCAGTCCTCAGCTTGTGTTTCTGTTATGGGCCTTCTGAAGATTTGCTGAAGATATGTTTTTGAGTTACTTGAGGAGCAAGTAACTATTCCAAAAGGGTTTTAGTTGTTGGGTTGTTATTTGTTGAACCAATCTTTGTTAAAAGATTGATTTCTATCTTTACTTGTGCAATAAGAAACCGAATCTATCAAGATTGCGTTTTCAAATTGCTGTTATTGGAATCTGTTTCTTCAGCCCGTGCTAACCCTAAAGCCCATGCTACCGCTGCTGAAGTCTATAAAAGGATGAAGACCTAAAACGTGAAGATCACCGAAGCTGAAAGAGAGATTAAGAGTTTTAGGATTTGTTATTGTGCTTCGTCCTGTGTTAGTTGTGAATCTGTCTTTGCTCACTGATTCTATAAAGCAAAGAGAGGTTCTGTGTTGTTTGATTGCGTTCAAACTTTACTTGTTCATTGTGTTCACCAATCACTGTGGCAGTGATTGAGAGAAAGTGAGAGGGGCTCTCATACTTAGGTTGGGATTCTAAGTAGAAATACACTGGGTAGATTAGGAAGTGAACTATGAACTGAGTCGTTCATGAGTGTCTGTAATTCCTGAATCTTGAGATAGTGGATTTCCTTTCTTTGGGTGCAAACCCTCCAGACGTAGGTGAAAGTTTTCACTGAACTGGGTGAACAACTTCTGAGTGTTATTGTTTTGTTGTTAAGTTCTGTTTTATTGTTAAGCGATTGTCGAACCTCTTGTCTTAGCATCGTGCAGGACAATCGTATCAGAGGGAACCTGAATTACAATTGGTATCAGAGCAGGCACCCTGTTCTGGTTGGGTGAGCTCCAGGGAGTTTTATTCAAGTTCTCATGGATAACAAGGAGGGAGGATCAGTCAACAGGCCACCCATTCTGGATGGTACTAACTATGACTACTGGAAGGTTCGCATGACAGCCTTTCTCAAATCGATTGACAACAAGACTTGGAAAGCTATTGTCAAGGGTTGGAAGCACCCCACTAAGGCTGAGGTTGAAGGCACCTCTACTACTGTTGTGGAAAAACCTGAAGAAGAATGGACCAGTGTTGAAGATGAAGCTGCACTTGGAAATTCAAAGGCTCTAAATGCTATTTTTAATGGAGTTGACAAGAATATGTTTAGGCTGATCAATACATGTACTGTGGCAAAGGATGCTTGGGAAATTCTGAAAACTGCACATGAAGGAACTACTCGAGTAAGGATGTCAAGACTTCAGATGCTTACTACTCAATTTGAAAATCTGATGATGACTGAAGAAGAGACTATTTCAGAATTCCACATGCGTGTCCGTGACTTGTCTAATGCGAATATTAGTCGTGCTATAACTTAAATCGACTTCGATACAATCCTCAGACTTTTCCTGAACTTCCTCCTTCATAAATATATTCCATTCGATGAACTCTTGTTCAGGTTTTCCTTCACAATATATTAAGCCTAGTCGTAAATGGAAATCTCTTCCACTTTTTCTAAGCTTAAAAACTTGGGTCTTACATTCCGTGTCTTTTAGATCCGTCGGTTTCTTCTCTCACAACGACTTCTGCAATCCTTGTTGACCTCCCTTCGCAGCGGAAGATATCAGTCGTCACTATGGTTACTAACCATCGGCCCCTCCGCAGAAGTTACCCGGCCGTTACCATGGTTACTAACCATCGGCCCCTCTGCGGAAGTTGTCCAGCCGCTACCATGGTCCCACGAACCATCAGCTCTGATACCACTTGTAGGGGATTCAGACACCTCGATTGCACGGAGTAGTAGAGCGAGAAATCACAGATAAAGCACACAACATCTTTGGTCACGCAGTTCGGCGAAATCGCCTACCTCTGCGACTATAGAGTAGCTATAGCTCTTTTGTATTACTTGTGGCATGAAGCATGTGGTACCAAGTACAACTTTTAGGGTTACATTGTTATCCTATTTATAGTGAATTCTATTGATCTCTATTTTACAATAAAATCCTAATAAATTCTATAAAATCCCTTAAAACCTTTTACAATCCACATTAAATGAAATCCTAATAAACTAAAGATTTTAGCCCAAAATATAATCAGCCAAATCTCAACAAACTTCAATCAAAAGAATAAGGGACATTATTAAATTAATAAACTTCTAAAGGGTCTTTTATTTCAAAATAAAACCACTAAGGTATCGAAACTAGAGAACAACTTGATATGTTCATTCTTTGTCAAGTTTATCCTATATTTTTTGTTGTCTGCTTTAATTTTTGTCTGTAGTACAGCAAGTGTGCAATGCAAAAAATCTTCACCAGGTTTCAAATTTAATTAAATTATTTCTCGGAGAAAGTTTTGTTTTATGTATTATTGAAAACAAAATAGTTCATATATTATTATTATATAAAGAAAACTCTGTAGATAGAACATTCTGTTCTCAAGTTATTTTCATTTGGGTCATATCATTTCCTGCAGGAGCCAAATAATGTCTGGAATTCCTTTTCAAATCCAGATCCTTGATGATTTGGAGTTCCACGTTTTGTTTGCCAAAAAGTAGGAGATTGGTGTTCCTTAGTTTATCCCCACCATCACTAAATTAAGTTATCATTGGATATGGAAGTAAAACAATGAAATTAGTAAAAATTCTATGTGCCGAAAAGGTCGGTGGTGGATGCTAGTCATTTGGCTACACCAAGCCTTTTGTGCCACTTGAATTGATAAGAAACGTGAGAACGCCTCTTGGAAAACTTCTTAAGAGCAAGCTGGGTGCGCCTTTATAGCCCCGCTTCTTTTTCCCCAAAGTTGCAACAAAAATCTAATGGGTCTTCTATGACATGGATGTGAAAGTTTATTAAATTGTATTCTTTTAAAACGATATTAGATTGATTGGTTTTATAGACAATAACTTGTTTGGTTTATGTGGATTCAGCACACATCCCGAACATATTAAGGGCCAAGTATATAGATGACAATTGAGAAAGACATTTTATATTATGATTAATAAACATTAGGCAGTGACTATTACGCCTCCTATCTCCAAAACTGAAAAAAGACCAAAATACTCTTCAGTAATTTAAATTAAAAAAAAACTACCTTATCTTTCCCTACAAACCCTCCCCCTCTTTCAACCGTATAACCCCTCTTCCTCTCCAACCCAATTTCAAAATTTTCATTCAGTCCCTCGATTTGATTCTGCCATGGGAGCATGTTTTGTGACTTACCCGCACTCTAAACTGCGGACAGGTTTTATGACTACCGCATGTTTAAGTGCGGCAGATGGTCAATTTTTTTTAATTCTCTCTGAATTCTCTCTGAATGTTTATAAATTCTTTGTTCTGTCCGCACTTTAATATGCGGCAGCACATATTTGCCTTTCGCAGTTTAAACTACGGAACTATTATTCCAACACATCACGTTCCGCACTTTTAAGTGCGGGAAAATCAATTTTATTTAGGTAGCAGTACCAGACTTTAACACGATTGAAATGACTAAGTTTTTCACTTCGGAAGGTATAAATTTCACACTTCCGCACTTATGTTAGCGGGAGCGTGTAATTTGTTTCACTACCGCATGTTTAAGTGCGAGACTAACCCAGTTACGTCGGGAAGTCGCGAAATCGCGTTGAAAGCTAAAAAAAGCTGAATAAAAGCTCGAAAAAATGTAAAAACTTACATGGG
The DNA here is from genome assembly GCF_012489685.1 of Lotus japonicus. Lineage (NCBI taxonomy): Eukaryota > Viridiplantae > Streptophyta > Magnoliopsida > Fabales > Fabaceae > Lotus > Lotus japonicus. The sequence goes on along the minus strand of NC_080041.1, from coordinate 23,340,958 downwards.
TAAGCTTCTATTCTTGACTTGAGATCACCTAAAAGAAGTTGGGAGTGGAGGATTAAGAGGAGGGTGAGGAGGAAGAAGGAGATAGTGTGTGGGAAGTAAAAATAAAATATTACCTTTTTATGTTTTTTTTACTAAGAGCAATGTTGAAATTTTTAAAAAAAAAGATGGTGAACTTAGTAAAATGGGAGGCGCAAATAGTCACTGCCTAAACATTATGTCGAAATATATACATGCATCTTCCTACTCTTTATCAACAAATATAGTCCGTCCTACCTTTTTTTGGTCATGGAGCTATATAGCCCAATTCAATCTTCGTTAGCGTGTTTTTTCTACACATTTCCAATTTGTCCCCACATTCTCTACATGTTGTATGTTAATTACATGACATAAGCAGCTAGTTTTCTGGTCAGCATTAATATCTATCGGCTTAATTTTTTACATCAGAAAGTGAAATTGCACCTATCAAAGATTTATCTCGAAATCTTCCCTCCCCAATGAATATATCACACATCTTTTATATTATTTGAGTCATTGAGTGTAATGACTAGGCTAAAAGGCATTTTTGGTCCCTGATGTTTCAAGTTTGTGCAAATTCTGCCCCTACTCTATTTTTGTCGACTTTTCTACCCTTCATGTTTTCAAACAGTGCACCGTCTACCCCTCCGTCAGTCATGTTTTCTCAGGAGAGGTTCCTGAGTGGATTGGAGAGATGAAGAAGAGTATATGAAGTTGATGATGATCAAGGAAATGATATGAATTAAATTTGTTTGATGTATATATCAATTATGTATGTAACTGAACTGGTTAAATGCATGTTTTTCTACTTACAAGTCTTGAGTTTGAATCTCTTATGCCCATTTTTTTCAATTTCACTTGTAATTTTCACGTGATAGGTCCAAAAAATATTTAAAAAAAAGTCAAATCAGCTCATTTCATTAGTTTTTTAACGTCTGACTGACGGAGAGGTAGACAATGCACTGTTTGAAAACATGAGGGGTAGAAACATCGACAAAAATAGAGTAAGGGCAAAATTTGCACAAACTTGAAACATCAGGGGACCAAAAGTGCTTTTTAGCCTAATTACTATTAATCATGATCAGTGCAAAAACAAATTACACAATCAATCAAATATATATCACACATCTTTTATATTGTTTGAGTACTTTGTCGGCATACATCGGATTTTTTTCATATCTCATTTCTCATTTTTCTTTATTAAATATGTATATCACTTATTTAAGTTTTTTTATTCTAAACCTAATTACATTATAATTCTTTTTTTCTTTCTAATTTGTAATGCTTTGAATCAATATATCAAAACCATTTTAATCTTTCCGGTGTATATACGAAAACATAAATTACAAAATTTTAAGTTAATTTCCAAATCAATCCTTCTAAAATATTTGATATCAGTTTTTTCGATGTCATATTTGATATTATTTTGAATGTATGATATTATATTCAATTTTTTTTTAATCTTGTAATATAAAAAATAACCACAATCATTAAAAAATACTTTGTCAACATACATTTTAATGGTAGAAAAATCAGAATTGACTTTTATTAATTATTCTAATGTCATTAAAAATCATTAATTCTCAAATTAAAACAATAGTACTTTTGAAAAAAGTCACAATTGACTTTTGTTAATAATTTTAATATCATTAATAACTATTAAATGCAATATTAACACATCATTATTTTTTAAAATAAGGAATTATTTAATATTTAAATTACTATAAAATCAGAAAATATAAATATGACATCATCTACCTACTAATTATAGTATGAGAGAGAAAACTTATAAAAAAGAAACATAAAATGAGGGGGTGACACTTATCGGAGTTGTTACTTTTCAGTTTAAAGTAAAAAAAATGGAAATATATGATAGAGTGCATGTGTACAACTATGAGTGCAAATAAATTAAATCCATTATTTTATTGAAAATAAAAGAAAACAATCCAGATCTTTAATGAAATGGACATATAGAAAAACATTCTAAGTAATGTTTGGCCAAAAAAATTTTGTAGCTTAAAATCTCCTTAAAAGTAAAAAATGGGTCATTTTTTTTTAAAGAAGCTCTTAAAATAAAAGCTACGTATTTTTTTATTAAGGAAAATTAATGATAGCTCTAAAATTTAAATTTAAATTGAATAACTTTTATCTAAAAAACTACTTATTTTTTAGAGTTGTTTGCCTCTATTCCTCTTCAATCAGACCTTCCACTGACTAGTTCTTGGATCGGTCTCCCTCCTCTCCACCAACAAAATCTTGCCGCCAGTGGCTTGTGACGGTAGCTTCGCGATGAAGGAAACACACCTCACAAACACCTTTCCCCCTCTCCTTCTCACTTCGATTCAGCACCGCAATAAGAAGATTCAATAGATGTGGCTTACAAGGGGTTAATTCGAGATAGGAGGGGTGGTGGAGGGTATTGGCCGGGGCGACGAGGTCCTTAGAGGGGAAAACGATGCCATGTGGTTTACTTAGTGGTTGGGTCAAAAGTAAGAGGTCGATGTTGTCGCGGTTGAGCCTCAACCAAGGTAATTGAAGATACGCCAGTTCTAGAGATGTTGTAAAGGGGGTGACGAAAGCAGAGTTTGGGTGTCAAAGATGATGACCGCCTTGCATCATGGAGGCTCGAGAATTTAATGATTAATTATGGAACTCTTCTGCGGCGAGCTTAGTAAATACTATTCAACTCAAAAAAAAATCACCCTCTATGTGCAGTGGCTCTACTCCCCTTCTCAAATTCCATGGAGGGTGAGGATGATACTACTGAGGATGTCGTTGAATTAGTTCTGAAGGACCTTGAGAATTTGGTCATTGTTGCTAATCTTGGAGGGTCTATGTCTATCTCATTTGAGGAAGAACTTGATGGTGGTGATGATGATGACTCTAGTGGTACTGAGTTCGATGGTATTTGAGGATTTTAAATTTGGAGATGACGATTAGTGACTTATTTGTTCTTGTTTTTAAGTTTATCATTACTTCTATTGATGTTTTGTTAATTTTTCATGACTTACATACCCTAAATTTGGATATTTGGTAGTTTTATGCATGAATTTAGCTATCATTGTTGGATGATTTGGATAATTTTTAATACATTTAGTGTGACTTCATCATTATTATGGTTTGAAAAATATTATTGAGGATGTCGTTGAATTAGTTCTGGAGGACCTTGAGAATTTGGTCATTGATCCTAACCTTGGAGGGTCTATGTCTATCTCATTTGAGGAAGAACTTGATGGTGGTGATGATGATGATTCTAGTGGTACTGAGTTCGATGGTATTTGAGGATTTTAAATTTGGAGATGACGATTAGTGACTTATTTGTTCTTGTTTTTAAGTTTATCAGTACTTCTATTGATGTTTTGTTAATTTTTCATGAATTACAAACCCTAAATTTGGATTTTTTTATAGTTTTATGCATGGATTTAGTTGTCATTGTTGGATGATTTGGATAATTTTTAATACAATTAGTGTGACTTCATCACTATTATGGTTTGAAAAATATTATTGAGGATGTCGTTGAATTAGTTCTGGAGGACCTTGAGAATTTGGTCATTGATCCTAATCTTGGAGGGTCTATGTCTATCTCATTTGAGCAAGAACTTGATGGTGATGATGATGATGATTCTAGTGGTACTGAGTTCGATGGTATTTGAGGATTTTAAATTTGGAGATGACGATTAGTGACTTATTTGTTCTTGTTTTTAAGTTTATCATTACTTCTATTGATGTTTTGTTAATTTTTCATGAATTACAAACCCTAAATTTGGATATTTGATAGCTTTATGCATTGATTTAGTTGTCATTGTTGGATGATTTGGATAATTTTTAATACAATTAGTGTGACTTCACTCATTGATTGGACAAAATTCAAATGGATCCTATTAAATTTGAAGTGGGGCTCATTTCTTAGTATGCTCTTATAAGTTATAATCAGTCAATGAATTAAAAATGTTGCTAGTAGTTTTTAATTTATGATTCATTTAATTAACACCTCACTTTTTCTTCCATATTTTTTCACTTATTTTTATTTCTATCTCTTCTCTTCTTTCTATTACATTACTCATCATATCTCATATATTTTTTTTATCTTCTTATTCACATGCGGTGGAGGTTATTTTAAAATGGGTATCAAACTTTATTGGTATTTTTCTTATCTCAATACTCATAGGGGCCTAATACACCAATATAGGAGTAATGATATATACACACCTCATCTTTGAAACACTTCATTTCCACCTTTTTTTCTTTTTATCTCTCTCCTCTTATTATCTATCATATCTAATACTTTTACTTTCTTACTTTTTCTTTTCTTCCTATCTCTCTCTTCATTCCACCTATCTCCACCTTAAAGAGAGGTGTGAAGATAACATTATTGCCAATATAGTATTATACATACAAAAGCCACGCCACCCGTAGACTGCTGTGGCCAATGGTCAATTTTTTGACAAGTTATGTATGTCGGGTATCGTGAAAAAAGGACAGAAAAGATCATGATGTACAAGTACAACCGTAGAGAATCCTGTATGATCATGTTAAAAGCCAATTAATTCAAGTATAAATGTTTAATATACAAACAGATACATCATATAAAGACTGAAATCGGCCCTCGTCTATTTTACAAGGAAAATGTTAATGCACATATATAAATTTATGGGACATCTAAGAGCCATATGAGCTAATGGAACTACAAACTGAAGTGGGCCAAAGTCCAGGTGGCTCAAAGTGCGATCAATGAGATTCATGTCCTATGCCCTATTCACTAAGATCTTTGAATTAGCCCTTACCGAAAAGCACGACTTACCTCACTAGTGGAATTCCTTTTCCGGTATTCTATCTATTCCCCCTCAGATCATTGAAACTTTCTTTCAAGCTTGATTGAGGGATTCGTAGCATGCTTGCTATGCCTTTTCCCTTCAGGAAAGATTGAGAACTTCGTCCGGGGTAGACGGGTCTACCAGCGCAACCATGAAGCTGAGATCATCGTGTTGGAAGGTCTTCTTCCAAGATGAAGCTTGACTCGGGTAGGACTACTAAGTCCGCTACTTTGGTTTGGAAACCTCCAGAGGTGCTGAAGGATCATAAGCTTCACAGGAAGCCGATGCCTAGGCCGAGGCTGGTGCCTAATTCTATGCTTGAAGCCTAAGCTAGAGCTAGAGCTGAAGCCTAATTATAAGTTTTATCTAAAGCTGAAGTTAGGGCTAGAGCCTGAGTTGATATCCTAGAGTAGCGAAACTACAAGTGATGGGATGCTATCCGGAACCCTTAAGGTCGGGGACAATCTGCTTCGATTGGGCCTTGCGGGCAGACAGGCTAACTTGTGGAGACGAAATGGAATCGTATAAGAATGTCGAGTCCCGAGGGTCTGCAAGAGGCTGAGCTAACAAGCTGGTTGAATATATCATGGGGATGCCCGATTTGCGATTGAGCTAGCCGATAAGTATGATCTCTCCGGTCTGGCATTAGCCACTCCATCCCTACTTCCACTCAACAAAAAAGACATGATTATGGGGCTCTACCTCCAGAGTGCGTATGACTATTTACGACCAATGGGGGCCAAGGGGGATCCCATAAATAATAAGTAATTAGAGAAGTAACTCGGGCTATGAGCTATTTTGTCGGCTAAAACTGCCACTAGCTCATATATCACTTTGATATCCGCCGATATACGTATGTACATATGTCATCACTTATTTTACAAGTATGATATGCTTTGAAATTTTGGAAAAATTTTGTGAACATTCAATTCACACATTATCATCGTAGAGATCATGAATAAGATAGAAAAATAATAAATATGATATGTAATGTGATGTGGCATAAAAGAGAAATTAAATAAGAAAAAAATAACGTATATAGGTGTTACAATTTTAGCGTATATGAATCAAGACTCAAATTTGTGCATGTCTTTCTAAGCACACAATATAGTATATATTCCCACAATTAGAAGTCATGACAAAATCTCCCACCCCTACATTGAGCGCACCAAGCGGTAGAAGATTGACTAGTGAATTTTTTTAATTACAACAGTTTGAATTCAACTACTTAATTATTTAAACAGCAAAGAGTTAAACCACTTGGTCACCCCGCTTTATGGTTGCACTATCATCTTAGAATTGAACACTAAATTTTAAATTAGCTAGAGATAGAGATAAAATAACAATTTACAAGAGGGAATACAATAATGATAAATAATAATACTATATAATAATGATAAATAATAATAAATTTTAAATTTACATTTTTTTCAATTATTTATAATAATAAAATAATTAACAACACAATTTTTTAAATTAGCTAGAGATAGCGTGAGACATTATTTGTATTTTTCCCCTTTGAAGTTTTTCATTTACGTGGCATGAGGGAATAATTGAGTTTGTTGAAATCTTTTAGAGACTAAAAGAAATATACATGTAAGAGTTCCACAACACAAACATTCCAATGAAATTAAGATGCTTATTCAATTTCAAAAGATAAAATGATGCTTGTTCTCTTGAAAAAAGGCTAATAATTCACAAGTGGATAGACGCTTCGAGCAGGTAGCCCCCACAACACAAATTGCGTGTCGCTTCCGATTGTCTGTTTTGTTCCCAGGCTAATTTCTGGTAGCTGGGAGAGCAGAACAAAACCTATACTATATATTACTCTATTATTAAGCATCTCCTTCTAGCTTATTGAAATGTAGATGCATGTACACACTACTATCCCTTATTATATATTAATGTGATTTCTCTACTAGGATTTTGATACTAGTTTTGCACAGTTGTTGACAATAGAGGTTACAAGCTGATAAAGGAAAAAAAAATAGAGGATAGAAAGGCTTTAATAATATTTCTTCAAAATTTAATTCAGCAGAAACTAGCAGCTTCTTCTTGAACTGTGCTTGATAATTGATTCATAGCAGCTGCAATTTCATCCACTGTGTTCAGCTCACATCCTTCCTCTACCTAACATTCCAATAAATATAATGACAAAAACAGTTAACACTTTTTTTGTAAAATAAAAAATCTCAATAGGCATTTTAGTTCCTTAAAGAGACAAATTAAAATAATTCACTTTTTCCCAAATGTAGAAATATATTTCAAAGAATTTTTTTTTGAGTGATTAAACCTAATAATTCATTATCATGTAGGGACAAAAACATATTTAACCCAGTAAAAAAACATAAGAACACAACAAAAAAGAAACGTAGGAGAAACTGGCAAAAATGTAGGCAAGGCTATACCTTCACACTAACAGAAGCAAGTACCATATCTTCCACAGTAGTAACATTAAGATGGAGAATGATGAAACCAAGACTTTGCATCCCAAGAACCATCTTCACAAGCTGCCCGGGTTGCTTCTTTGACAGTATCTTAATATTGGCATGACCATCCACCAAGGTCACCTCTATGTCCGCCGCGGCAGGTGGCCGGTTCTGGTTCTGTGCCACCGTTGCCTCGCAGCACGTGTTGGGATAGCTCGTGCTGCCCTCCGATGTTGCACGTGTAGAGTACTGAGGGAACATGAAGAACTCAGCAAAGGGCGATGAAGATGAACCATCTTCATGCCATTGTTGTTGTTGTTCCTTTGTTTTGATGTTTCGCCCCTTCATGCATTGTAGAAGCTGCTCTAGCTCCTTCACAAAGTTAATGGCACCTCCAATGATAGAAGCTTGATCACCCTGTTTTGGAACCAACCAAACTATGTATAAATGTCTTAAGTAATTAACACAAGGTTGAAACAAATTGAAAATTAGAGTGAATGCTAAATTTTGGTTTCCTAGCTAGCTATCACAATATCTCTGGTGCATCGAAGATCACATTAAGTATGCAGACCTCTCTCAATAAATCCTTCTTCACATGAATGACTCATGAATCGAACTTTGGATTGATGCTTAAGGGGTTCAGTTATTTACGAGTTATGCTAGACCTTGTTGACAATTTTTCTTTTTTATAGAAATTCAACAACTTATCACATTTACCCAAAATAAATTTTGAATCAAAGCTTTAAATGGGGAAGCAACTGTTGAAACTTATACGATGAAGAATCAATTGTAAGTACTTCAAGTACAATTCCAAACACATCATAAACCAAAAGTGAGTAACCAAAAACTCACCCTTTGTACATAAGAAGGAGGCATCAAGGATCTGAGCACAGCTAGGTACTCATTCATCTGTTTCCTTCGATTGCGCTCAACTGCAATGTGAGTCATCCTCTGGTTTTCGATGTCCTCCTGATTCTTCGCACTCTTGGTACGGCGCCTTTTACGCCGACCGGTGACGGTGGCCGCAGTGGTGATGGAAGGAGGAAGATTGTCAGTTCCGGGCGAGGAATAATCGATGATGCATGCCTCTGGGGATGAGTGTGAATCGCATTGATCTTTGACATTTTGAACCACTGAAGGAGAAGTAGAAGAGTCCCAATTTGCATGGAGATTGTGCTCTATGTTACTGTTGATGATTCCCAGAAGTGCTTTCTCTTCTTCTGCAAAGGAACCGTATTCGTGGCGGTTCCAGTTTGATCCTTCACTTGGAGGGTTTCCTCCAACTAAAGAGTACAAGTAATCTTTGTAATTGTATGTGAATGGATCTTGTGGGAAAACCACTGCCTCTAAGGCCATTATTTATCACTTTTTGTTGAAAAATGTTGAAATTGTTAGGTAAGAAGAGGACTCTTGTACCTCACAAAGGAAACACTACTAAAGCAGAGAAAAAGTTTGAGAGAGAAAAACAAAAGGAAGAGAGTAGTGATGTAAGAGGCTTAAAGGGAAAGTTTAGGCTGAAGATCTAATCTGAGAATAGGTACTACTTAAGAAAAGTGTTGGCAGAGAAAATTAGAAGATGGAGGTTCAATGATTAGTGCTAAATAAGAAGAGTTTTGGGAAAGAAAAATAAAGGGAGAAAGAAACTTTGCACTAAGTTCATAACAGAGCAAACAAAGTGACCCTTTTTAAGATCAAGTTATGAACAAAGCTGATCCCTCCTTCCCTTTTCTTGAAATCTCGATGAGGATTGTTCATACAAACAAAAAGCTACAGCTCTGTTGCACGTGAGGTTTCTACTTGTAGACCATTTTCTTGATCGCACAAACAGACCCACGGGGTAAACACAGAAAGATTCTCTTGGCAATTTGTTAATCCTCTTCTATTTATAATAGTGTTAGCAATAAATTAATGATGTTTACTATCTTTTGTAAAGGCAAACAGAACCTCCAAAGTCCAAATTATGGATTAACAGTACCTAATAGTATAAGACTTCCTTAGACATTAAACTGGTTCAAGTGGTATATGTTTTCTTAAGTAATGTTTTTGGGCTTAAATATTGTATATCAAAAAAATATCGTTATGAGAGTTGGCTTAACTATAATATAAATATTCTGACTTGAACATGATTACCTTTCATGGATCAAAGTAGATGAACAATTTTATATTTAACATACAATTTCCTTTTTCTTTTATTATTAGGTACCGTTTGGTAGACAGGTGGGAAGATAACAGAACGTGACATATGTGTTATGTTCCATGTTTGCCATGTTTTTAAAAGGGAACGGAACATGACAAAAAGCTCTTGGAATGGAACACTTTGGTTCCATTGAAAAGGATGAAACGGAGGAGAACAGAACGGGAGACTCAACTAAAATTCAAAATTACCCCTAGGTTAATTCTTACATCTTTCCTTATTTTCTACACTTCTTTTTCACATCAAGCCCTATCTTCCAAAAAAAAAATTCTGCAACTGCATTCCAATTTTCCTGCACAAAGTATTTGCTCCCAACCGTAGTAACAATTCAATCGCTCCAATTCTTAATTCGTTCCTGTATTAGGATTCCAATCGCTTCATATTATATTACCATAGTCCACAACGTAATGGCTTTAATTTTCAATTGATTTTATATGCGTTTCTTCTTGGCATATATGATTTGCTAGCATAACAAAAGATGAAGAGTACAGTGGTGTGACCAATCTTTCATGCAATATTACCCTAATTTTAGGTTTGCGTGAATAACTTGTAGGAGATGAAATTAAAGCAACATATACATAGAAAAACATTAAATATGATAGGGGTATATGTGTAAATAATCCTATGATCCTGTTTTGTATATGTTGTGTTTGCCAAATATAATGTATAGAACATTATTGTCTTGTTCTGTCCTGTTCTATTCAGTCCTGTTCCGTCCCGTCCCGTCCCGTTCAGTTTCCAAACACTACCTTAAGGTTGGAGAGTAGAATGTGACCAAATGTCACTTAAATTTCAATGTTGTGGATTGAAACTGGTAATATATACAGGAGTTGCTTTCCAGTTTTTGAGAGAGTTCAACTCTAGAGGATTTGCTTTCCATTTTCAGATGTGTTAGGACCAAGAGCGACCAAGGGTGGCTGCGGCGGCGATGCAGATCCAGAAGAAGTGGTGCTTGTTTTTCTCTACCCTCTATTCTAGGCTAGAGATCACGTCACTAGACTCACCCTCTCCAATGCCAACATCACCCGATACACCACCCTTCAAAAGCCTCACACACCTTGATTCAACTCCAACTTCATCCTAAGGGTTTCCCGAAACAGTTCCAAGCAAGAGTATCTTCACTTCTCCCTCAACAACTTAAATAACAAGATTCCTCATGATTTAATTTAGACCGGTTGGTGCTATTTTGCAATATCTTAACCTTGGCACCACCAATTTCATTTATGATATTCCCTCTAGTGAGGTGAGTTTTAAGATTTCACAGATTTGTGTGGTTAGTCTCATTAGTCAAGCCCAGAGCGTGCGACAATCATGCAATGAGGCACGGATAAGAAGGTTGATGACGCGTGCAACAGCATCCTCAGCAACAAGGCCACTTTGCTATCGTCGTCAAGGCTGAGGCTGAATAGTAGCAAGGGGACATTCTCCTACACTACAGCGCCGTCAGTGTATGAGGGCTGAGAACGACTGAGACTTCGCTGGAGACAGCGAAGCAGCGGCGGAGGACGACCTTGGAATTGACAGGGGAAGAGGGAGTGAAGGGGAGTTGGGTTTGGGGCCTCCCCTATGGGGCTGCGCGCCCCACCTTTTTTTTTTAAACCCAAAAGTGCCCTACGGAAAGGTACTTTCCGTATTCAATTTAACTGAATACGGAAAGGTACTTTCCGTATTATATTTTGATGAATACGGAAAGTTATTTTCCGTATTTAACTCTGACAGGATTCCCCCTTTTTCCACCATTACTCCTCCCTCACCAACTTTCACCAACCCCTCACCAGCCCCCCTGAACCTCCTCAATGCCTCCAGACCACCCTCTCTCTCACCCTCTCCTACCTCACTTTCATTCCCAAGCTCTCCACCACCATCCACTCCTTCATTTCCCAAGCTCTCCACCACTACAACAAGTGTTGTAGTAGAGGTAAGTCTATGTGTTTATTTGTTGTTATTTTGTAGGATTAAGTAGTGGAAGTAGTTAGATTAAGTAGTTTAAGTAGTTAGATTAAGTAGTTTAAGTAGTTAGAAGGATGGGTTTTTGAATTCTGAGTCGTGATATAATACGGATTGTTATCTTCCGTATTGAATATGGAAAGGTACTTTCCGTATTCAGTATGGAAAGTAACAATCCGTATTCGGTATGGAAAGTATATTTCCGTATTGAGTATGGAATGTAACTTTCCGTATTCTCTTCCAGGGATGACAGATTCATTTTTCTTTGGTGAGTCACAATTGATTGAAGCTGGATTTCACAATGGTCAACCTGAAGAGGCCACTACAGAGGTGCCACCACCAGCATTTGTGCCCCCGTGTATAAGTATAGATGTCTCGCATTTATTTGCAACTGATCAGGTATTCTTTGAACATATTTTTGCATTGTTTTGAGAGTGTAATATATCAATTCTTATTATGTCTTGATCACCCTTGTAATCAATTCTTATTATTATAACAGATTTTCCCTACCCGTGATGATCTTATCAATTGGGTTCATGGAATTGCGATTGAAAATGGATATGTTACGTTGATCACAAAGTCAGATTATGGTGGGAATGGAAGCAGAAAAGCTTATGTCATGTTGGGGTGCGAGAAGCATGGTAAATATGTTCCTTATAGAGACCCTGACCTTGTTGAAGGGACGAGATCACAAAAGACAGGTTGTCCTTTTAGACTAAAAGGACGACCTAGGAAAAATGGCATAGATAGAGATTGGCGGCTAAAGGTGATGGAAGGTATACACAACCATGAACCAGCTAGGTCACTACTTGGGCACAATTTTGTTGGTCGTCTAAAACCCGGAGAGAAGGAGCAAGTGGGAAAAATGACAAGGAGTTGGGTTCCACCGAGAAAGATGTTGTTGACTTTGAAGGAAAACAATCCTTCAAACTTGACTACCATATCTCAGATTTATGGTGTTTGCAAGAGGTTAAGAAAATCCCTCCGCGGGGGATTGACAGAAATGCAACACTTGTTGAAGAAGTTGGACGGTGACAAGTATGTCCACTTTGAAAGACATGAGCCTGGATCGGAAGTCATTAGGGATGTATTTTGGGCTCATCCAAATGCTATCAAACTGTTCAACACATTTCCATATGTAGTGATTATGGATTGCACATACAAGACAAACAAATATGCAATTCCCTTGCTTGAGATTGTTGGACTGACTTCCACAGATAAGACATACTCCATAGCCTTTTGCTACATTGTTAATGAGGGCACAGATGACTACGTTTGGGCACTGGAGTGTATGAAGTCTCTATTAGCTGATCAAGCCATGTTGCCTAAGGTGATTGTTACTGACAGGGATCTTGCCTTATTGAGTGCTGCTAAGCAAAGCCTTCCTAACACTACACATTTATTATGCTTGTGGCACATCAACAAGTGTGTTTTGGCAAAGTGCAAACTCTATGTTGGCACAGATGATTTTGCTGAGTTGGTTATGATGAAGTGGACAGAGGTGGTGGATGCTGCAACAGTTGAAGAATTTGAAGTGAAATGGATGCAATTGTTTAATATGTGCAAGGCAAAATACAGCAACTTTACCTCCTATTGTTCTACTACATGGTTGGTTCACAAGGAGAAATTCGCCAAGGCATGGACAAATCATGTGATGCACTTTGGAACAACAACAAGTAACAGGTAAAAAAATTACATGAGCTTAATTTATGCGTTGTTTGTTCATTTGATAGATTGTTGTTAATAAGATATCTATTTGTTGTTTGCAGGGCTGAGGGTGCACATGCCAGTTTGAAGAAGATGTTACGGGATTGCAAGGGTGACCTGGCCACTTCATGGGATGCGTCGCATAGTTTGACATGTAATCGACATACTGAAATATTAGCATCGTTTGAGCGCAGTATTCACAGAATTGATCACATTTTCATGTTCCCATTTTACACAAATATTAGAGGATTTGTGTCAAACAAATGCCTGCAGCTCATCGACGATGAACATATAAGAATGAAGTCCTACGGCGGATGCGATTGCTTGTTGAGAGAGACTCATGGACTACCTTGCGGTTGTGAACTTGCAGGTCACCGGTCAACCACTCTCTTGTCAATTAATTCTATTTGTTATTGAAAGTGACACTTTTGTGAACTTGCAGGTTATGAAAGAATTCCATATGAGTCAATTCATCCATTCTGGAAGAGACTGAGTTGGGAGCATGTACCTGAACCTGTTGCAGATACTACCAGCAACCATATTTGCGGCATGAACCATGGAGATATGCAACCAGAAGTTGAGGCATTGACACATTATTTCAGTTCTTTGGATACTGGAGGGCAGAGTATGGTAAGGAGGAAGCTTCAAGCGATCTATTGTCCTGAAAGCAGTTCACTTTGTACTCCTGCGGTTAAGATAAGGTCCAAGCGCACTCTTAAGGCGAATGAGAAAATACCACCTAAGAATAAAGCAATAGGATCCTTGACTCGTGATCTTTCAGGTTTTGAACATGTTGATAGGGAGATCAGAGAGGCAAAGAAGGTTTCACAACCACCAAAGAAGAAGAAGCGTGTGAAGAAGTCTGATACAAGCTATTTCATGGGTCATTTTCCAGCCTTTTTCCACCCATATATACAAACAGTTCAGAATGTTGAGGATGATGGCGCAAACATTTTCATAGTCCCATCATCAGAGTCCTGTCATTTTTCCACCCACCAAAGAAGGACTCTGATACAAACATTTTCATCCACCCCATCATCAGAGTCCTGTCATTTACAACCACCCCATCATCAGAGTCCTGTCATTTCCAACCACCCCATCATCAGAGTCTTGTCATTTTCATCCACTAAATGACGAACTTGAAACCTGACATTACTATCTACCACCAACCAACCCCAACCACACTTGTATTATCCACCAAACACCATAAATCTTTTGACCATTCTGCTATAAATCTCTCTGGGTTCTTTATTCTTCTTCATCCTTTTCTTCATGTCTTGCTTTCGAAGATAAAAAAAAACAATGGAACAAGACTGGGATGCATTAGTCCGCCGTTGCAAACGTCAAGGCAGCACTTCTAGCAGCTCTCGTCCTCTCATTCCTGGGCCAGCTGGCGCCGTCCAGGCTGCCATGTATGGGCGTAGATCCAACCCTAACACACTACTCATTCCGACCCAAGAATTTGTGAGGCGTGCTCTCGAAGACAGATCAACCGAAACCGATCCTGATTTCAATTCAAATGCTTGGCTTACAGCCCTGCAATTGGTGGAATCTGCCACTCCGCTGGGCACAATCACAACGAATGTTGAGAGAGTAGAGAGTGTTGTTGCTGTTATTAAATCATGCACTCCCAATGGTTTCGGAGATGCCAAAGTTACCCTCAAGGTATTTGCTCGCTTTTGTCCAACTTCTTTAACCGTCAATTTGTTGTCTCATTTTCTCTCACGATTGCATTGATTTAGGACCCTACGGGCACCGTTGACGCTAGCGTCCATCGCAAGGCCTTCACTGACGGGGAATTTAGGAATGTCATAACTGTTGGATCTGTTCTTGTTCTCCAAAAGGTCTATTACCTTAAACATTAATCTTGCTTCCTTTGAACAAGTACGCATTAATCTTTTAAATTTGCAATTTACTTGCAGGTTGCTGTGTTTGCACCGAGTAAATCTGTTCGTTATCTGAATATAACGTTGCCCAACATAGTCAAAGTATTTCCACAGGATAGCGGACCCCACGACTTCATCGATATCACTGAGGATTAATTTTGTTTTCGTGTTGCTTCTGAATAATTTCGTGTACCCTTTAAACTGTTTGCCATGAATTATTTATGTTACTTATCCTGCCTTTGATTATTTACGGTGTAGTTATACGAGTTTTTTTCAATACAAGAGTCGGCATATAATGAGTGAAAATAGAAAGCATGATTAATATAAAGAGAGTCCTAATACAAAGAGTCACATGTCATAATATAAAAATACAAAAAAAATATACAAATATATAGTCAATCACTCACCCCGACCCCTACCGGCCCCTCTACGACCTCTAGGTCCACGGGCTCTGCCTCCACAGCCTCTGCCTCCACGCGCACCCTCTGCAGGAGCACCCTCTCCACGGGCTCTGCCTCCACGGCCTCTGCCTCCACGCGCTCTGTCTCCACGACCTCTGCCTCCTGCAGCTCTAGCTCCTCGGACAGCAGCAAAGGCTACCCCCTGGGTACCAATGAAGGCATTGGATCTAATAAGATCCAGCGCCCTCTCAGTGAGGGATCGGGAATGCGTGCCCTCTGCAGGAGCATCTGGCACCTCGAGTGACTGCTCCAACAAGTCCACGGCCCGACGCATAACAGTCTGCAAAAATAATGTAGATACATTAGATACAAATAAAATATCATGAACAAAAAATCACAATTGAATGGAAAATAAAATTCAAACTTACCACTGCACTGAACTCCTCCCTCCTATCATCAGGGATGATGAACCGATGGGACACAGCGCTGTACCACCTCATGTAATCCTCCACAGCCTCTCCCGGATATGTAGCGGGGATCCCCTGAGGGCGGAGGTGCGGCGCAAACTCAGCAAAGGCAGCATCTGCGGTCTCAGCAAGGGACCCAGACGTCTGGATCTCAGAGGGGTGTCGAGGGACATCCTGTATGAAGCCAAACTGGCGCAGAACCCTCTCTGGTAGATGCCGTCGAACAACACGGCCTAATGGCGACCGGATGTAGCCAGAATACATGGCCCTCGGATCCCGTGGTCGATGAGCCCGATGGTCCTCAAATGGGGTCCATATAACGTCATCCACCGTCAGCTCATCGAGCATGACTCGCCTCTCATCAAGGCCTGCATGCCCGACCCGGGACATAGCCCACCGCCGCGCCCTAGGCTGGTCCTGCGAGTACTCCGGATCCGCCCTACGGATAATGACGCGGTCAGAAAGGTACTCGTAGACCCATCCTAGCAGGAGCGAGGTAAAACCTCCCATCTGGGCCGTCCCCCTCCTGGACGCTCGACTAAGCTGGTCGTATAGCGTAGCGAGCGCAATCGCGCCCCACGCGTACTCGCACACTCGACCAAGATCCTCCAACATCCCTATCCAGTAGACGGTCGTATGGTAGCCTCCGCTCTTTAGTCGCCCAGTCCACTGGTCTTGGCGAGCAACCCAAACCGGCAAGTCCACAAGTCCGCAGACGGCGGGAACGATCGCTTTGTACTGACGATTAGTTGGAGTAGGCGAGCGTCTTTCGTCGGCGGGCTAGGTGGGAGGCGTTAAACATGTACTGATCATCCAAGTGTTGGCTGGCGATGCTCTTGGCAGGCGGCTAAACTTCATTGGCGACATCGCTTGTTAGGCGATGGCGTTTAGTCTTCATGGTGGCGAGGCCTTTCGCGCTTTCCCTTATTTCAAAAACCTTCCAAATCTCTAACTGCTCCATGTGATACGTCAGTTACGTCAGTTTCCCCCTTTCTCCGCAACCGTCACCTCACTCCTCATAATTGTCCAATCATGCGCAGTAACTCCCCATCACACGCGTCCCACTTCCCAAGAGCCATAATGACTTCCAACCTTCCACACGCGTCCACCACGCGTCACCCTTCCAACTCCCTTCCTTTGCCTATAAAAACCCTTTTTCCCTACAATCATCCCTTTTCGAAACCTCTCTTTACTTCTCTTATCGCTTACCAAGCTCCCTCTTCCAACTTCCGCTCTGGTGCCGTCGCCTTTCACCCTTTCCGCTACCCACTCTTCACATCCTTACCCGGTGAGTCCTCGTTCCCTTATCTCTACATCTTATCTCTACTTGTCTTTTCCTTTTCCTCATTTAATTGTCAAAGATGGCTTCAAACCCTAACTCCCCTAATCACACATCTTCTTCTTCTGAGAATAACCTTGACTCTACCGCAGCCGGCGGCCTCCCTCTAGAGGTCCCGGAAATTCCCCCTTACCGATTGAGAACTTTCTCGACCCTGCCCCTTCCAGTCTAGAGAGCACCCTCCCACGAAGCTATAGACCAACCCTCCGTTTTCCAGGATAGGGAGCTTATCGTGGAATTCGTGAGTAACCTTGGCGGTTTGTCTGACGATGATGAAATAAACGACAAACTCAGGATTTGGCCCTGCAGCGCTGAGGACCGCCCCTGGCTTCATAGGGTCGACGACGGTGTGAAGAGATCCCATTTTTTCTTTGCATATGAGTATATGTTTGGCGAACTTGGAGTCAGGCTTCCCTTTTCGCCCTTCGTTCAAACCGTTCTCCATGATATCAACGCGGCTCCTTGTCAACTCCACCCCAACGCCTGGGCCTTCATCCGGTGCTGATCTTGTGCGCCGCTGTTGGCACCGCCCCATCTCCCACCAGCTTCTTCTACCTTTACGATGTTGACTCCAAGTCAATCAAAAATAGAGGATGGATCACTTTAAAGGCCCGAGCCGGCCGTAAGTGCTTGAACCCTTACAAGAGTAACGCAAAGTCCTCCTTCGCCCGGAGATACTTCCGCGTGGCGGTTCACCCCGTCTATCCTGAGGCCTTTACCCTTAGGGACGGGACTGCCCTTTTTCCCCTCTACTGGACGGAGAAGCCCAATGGGATTACCGACCCTTCAGAAGAATCTTTGTCTGTCAACGACAAAGCCTTTTTGAATCTCCTCGCCCCGCTTCCTATTCTTGACTGCGCAACAGTCCTTGAGGGCGCTCGCCTCTCAAGGACACCCAAATACTTAGGTCATTTATAGTTTATTTATATCATCGCCATTTCTCTTTCGTTTTTTCATCATCATTTTCTTTCTTACCCCTTATGTTGCTACTGACCCCTTTTTTGTTTATTTATTGTTGCAGAAGATATGAACTTCACCAACGCCGAGCTCTTGAAAGCCCGCGAGAGGAAAATGGCCCGTTTCTCTCCAAAGTTCAACGCTGAGGGCGACGGGAAAAAACGGGGCGGTGCTGAGAGCCAACCCGAGGGCACTCAAGCCCCCAAGAGGAGGAGATTAGTCAAAGTCTCCTCCAACCCCGGCGCTCAACCCACCGCTGCCGCCGTGTCCAAAGGCAAGAATGTTGCCGCCACTGCTACCATTGCAAGCTCCCAGTCTCCGATTGGCGGGAAGAGCAACTCCCTGCCGCCGAAGCTTCCGCCGCCACGGCCACCGAGTCTGCCACTGTCACGGCTCCCAATTCCGCTACCGCTGGTACAACCACCGTTGCCGCCTCTAAGTCCACCACTATAGGCGCCACAACCGCAACTGCTGACCAGTCATCAACTGCTGGCACAACCACCAACACTTCTCAACCCTCAGCTATTGAGAAGCTTGCCGCCATCAACGCCACAACCGCTGCCGCGTTCTCCAATGCTTCCGCTGGGGAGAAAGAAAGTGAAAAAAAAAAAAAAAAACCCCCAAGTCTCCCCCTCGCCAAGTCGCACCTCCTAGCCCGCCTCCAACGAATGATGGGCGTTCCATGTTTCACCCGCCTCGTCAAAGAAGAAAGACCCCCTCCTGATGCCGCCCCTACCTTCGAAGCAGCCCGAATTGAGCAAGCTCCTGGCAACAAGGGCGGCTACTCTAGCTACTACAACATGCTTCCCAACGCCATTGAACCTTCAGAGTTCTTGCTTACCGGCCTCAACCGTGACGCCATAGAAAAAGAAGTTTCGAGCCAGGGTATTAATGAGACCAAGGAGGAGACCCTTGCTTGTCTTCTACGCGCTGGGTGTATCTTTGCCCACGCGTTTGACAATTTCAACGCCGCCGCTGCTGAAACTGAACGGTTGAAGGCTGAGAGTGCCCAGCACCAAGAAGCCGCTGCTGCTTGGAAAAAGCGCTTCGACAAACTGTTGGATCAAGCGGGAAAGGAAAAGGTTCAGGCCGACAAGTTGATTGGCGCGGCGGGGAACAAGATCGACGAGCTGGAAGACCATCTGAAGCTGATGAAGGAGGAGGCGGACAGCCTTGATGCAAGCCTCCAAGCTTGCAAAAAGCAAAAAGATCAAGTAGAGAAGGACCTGGCCGCCAAAGGTGAGGCGCTGGCTGCCAAGGAGTCAGAGCTTGAAATATTGGGCGCTGAACTGGAGTCAGCGAAGAAGACGCTGGCGGAGTAGGAGGAGAATTCTGCTGAGTCTTTGGCTTCGGCGAAGGCAGATCTGGAGGCGGTGATGCGAGCTACTGCTAAAGAGATCAAGAAGGCGGACGAGGCTCATGGGGCAGCCCTCGCCGCGAGAGATGCTGAGATTACTTCCCATCTTGCGAGAATCAAAGAGTTAGAGAGCGAGCTGGCGGTGGAGAAAGCTAAAGCCGCTGAGGCGAGGGAACAAGCCGCTGATATTGCCTATGACAATCGCGAGCGCGGCTTTTACCTCGCCAAGGACCAGGCTCAACACTTGTTCCCGGATTTTGATTTTAGCGCCATGGGAATAATGAAAGAAATCACCACTGAAGGACTGGTTGGTCCTGATGATCCTCCTTTGATTGATCAACACTTCTGGACCGCAACTGAAGAGGAGGAAGAAGAAACAGGAGAAGAAGAAAGAAATAATAAATAGTGTAACTTTAATTTTTACCTAGCCTTTATTGCCCTCTGTAATGCACTTTCCTGTTGTTTCTATATGTAAGTAACCCTTTCGCCATTGCTTTCATATCGCTTTTAAATACTTTGTAAATTTTGTTGAATGATAGCTTTCGCCGTAAATCTTTTTGTTGCCCCTTCGAAAATCGCTGCATTCTTATTGTTAAAAAATTTAAGAATGAATTTCATAGTTAAACGCCCCGACGCACCGGAGTAATAAAATACTCATCATCCTGAGTGACCAAGCACTCGCCTTCCACCTTATTCATTCGCCGACCTTATATCTTGCGCTATTTTTCACGCATCATGTAATTGAATTACACCTAACGATTTCGTGCATTAATTTTAACTAGGGCTTATTGCTTGACATTTCTCCGTCAAGACTTTAAACATTTTCCACAAAGGGATAAATGGCCTCCATTCTTGAGGGCTTCGCCCGGGGCTTTGCCCGCTCGGGGCTTACAATGCTTGGGTCCCAATGGCCATTTGGGGGTCCCAAGACTTTTGCCTAGTTAATGGCGTTCGTCGTATTCTGGCGAGACTTACCCAACACATCGTTTACGGGACCGGCGATCACATCAGACTTTCCGGGGGGAGATTCCCAGGCATCAAAGGCCATTTGTGGAATCGCCGCCGCCTTCAGGGTTCCAGCAAGCCCCTTTGGGGATCAAGCTTGTCCCACCTAGTGATCGCCGTAATTCTTTATATCGATCGGCAATTCCAATCGTCAGGGAATCCCTGGAATCTTTGGACATGAATTTCATGAATTTTCGTTTTATTGATGGAGCGCCTCGTTAAAAAACTTCTTTCGGAGAAAAAGAGCACGCTTTTGTCATGGCGATATATTGGAGAGTTTGGAGATATTCTTTTGAAAAATTGAAGACATCTAACTTTGGAGAATTCATTTTGTTCATCAGAAGTTCTTCCTTGGAGCTCTTCACCTTTCCAGCTTTCTCGTCCACGATCAACTGTAATAATAGCGCAGGCTGAAACCGTTGAATGACCTGGGTAGTCGCCTTCCATCAAGCTCTTCCAAGTGATAGGCCCCTGTACCAAAAACTTTGACAATGCGGTAGGGACCTTCCCGGTTCGGAGTCAGCTTGTTTCCTGAGGTTCCTGATCGCCACTTGAGGACCAGATCGCCAACTTGCATATCCCGGGGGAGAACCCTGCTATTGTACTTGGCGGCCACGCGCTGCTTCATCGCCGTCTCTCGAATGTGCGCCTCGTCACGCGTTTCAGACAAAAGATCCAGCTCCATCGCCATATTGGCTTGATTCTCCCCCTCAAAATTCGGCTGAGTCCGCCATGTGAAATTGTCAATCTCCACCGGCAACATAGCATCTACCCCATAGGTCATTCTAAAGGGAGTTTCTCTTGTAGTAGATTGCTCAGTGGTGTTGTACGACCATAGTACCACAGGGAGTTCATCCAGCCAGGCTCCCTTAGCTTCCTCAAGCTGTCGCCTTAATCCGCGCAGAATCACCCTGTTTGCAGATTCTACTTGTCCGTTCGTTTGCGGATGCTCCACAGAGGCGAACCTCATCTGTATGCCCATTTCCTTGCAAAATTCCCTTATCTGGTTGCTTGAAAACTGGGGCCCGTTGTCGGATACGATCGCCCTTGGGATCCCGAACCTGCAAACAATGCGCTTCCAGTAAAAGTTAACTATTTTTGCAGAGGTTATTTTGGCTAGGGCCTCAGCTTCAATCCATTTAGTAAAGTAGTCCACCGCCACTAATATAAACTTCATCTGCGACCTG
This sequence comes from Lotus japonicus, assembly GCF_012489685.1. Classification (NCBI taxonomy): domain Eukaryota; kingdom Viridiplantae; phylum Streptophyta; class Magnoliopsida; order Fabales; family Fabaceae; genus Lotus; species Lotus japonicus. The sequence goes on along the minus strand of NC_080041.1, from coordinate 23,319,253 downwards.
GCGGTCAGAAATGGTCCTACCAAATCCACACCCCACATGGCGAAAGGCCATGGGGCGCTCATTGTTACCAGTTCCTTTGGCGGTGCCTTGGACAAATCCGCAAACACTTGACATTTTTTACACCGCTTCACAAAGTCCATACAATCCTTTTTTAGGGTGGGCCAGTAGAACCCCGCCCTTAACACCTTGCAGGCCAAAGACCTTCCCCCGATGTGGCTTGCACATACTCCTTCATGCACCTCAGACATTATCGCCTCATATTTCTCTGGCGGCTCACACTTTAACAGCGGCGTCGAAAAACCACGACAATACAAATGTCCGTCAATGAGAGTATAGTGGCTCGCCTCTCGCCGTTGCTCCTTCGTGCACAGCTCCACTTCCGTCGGGTCCCCCGCAGAGATAGATAATATGGGTCCCATCCACGTCGCCCCTCTGTTCACACATGCTATAAGCTCGCCTTCAATGCTGGGGCACGCTAGTGTTTCCTGAATCACACTTTTGTTGTTGCCGGGCTTCCGTGTGCTCGCCAATTTGGCCAACGCGTCCGCCCGTTGATTTTTTGCTCGAGGAACATACTCTACCACAACTTCTTGAAAAAGTGTCATCAAATATCGCACTCGCTCAAGGTATTTGATCAGATTGGGATCCTTGACCTGGAAAGTTCCCTTCACTTGACTCTCTACCAACTGCGAGTCCGTTCTTATCAACAACCTTCCGATTTTTACTTCAAGCGCCAACTTCAATCCGGCGATTAGAGCTTCATATTCTGCCTGGTTGTTTGTTGCCTTGAACTCAAATTTCAGCGATTGCTCCAATACTAGATCTCCTGGTCCTTCCAACGTTACTCCCACGCCACTGCCACTGCTATTGGAGGATCCATCAACAAAGAGAGTCCACTGGGTGTCCACTCTTTCAACTAGGTCTGGGGTCAACTCCACCACAAAATCAGCCAGTGACTGTGCGCCAACTATGCCTCGCTTATCATATTGTAACCCATATTCAGATAATTCAACCGACCAGGCGACCAATCTTCCTGACAAATCCGGCTTTTGTAACACTTGTCTCAGAGGCAAATCCGTCCGCACCTTCACTGGAAAGCTCTGAAAATAAGGTCTCAACCGCCGGGCGGTGACAAGGACCGCTAGTGCCGCCTTCTCAATTTTCTGGTATCTGATCTCTGCGCCCTGGAGTGTGTGGCTAACAAAATAAACAATTCGCTGCTGGCCATCTATTTCCTGCAGTATCACAGAACTCAGAGCACTATCACTCACAGCAAAATACAAGTGCAGCGGGTGTCCCTGCATTGGTTTTGACAAGATTGGCGGTGATGACAGGAGTTCCTTGAGGCGAACAAAAGCTTCTTCACACTCCGTCGTCCACTCAAATGCAGTATTTTTTCGAAGACACTTGAAAAAAGGGAAGGATTTATCACCAGACTTAGGAAGAAATCGAGATAAAGCTGCTATTCGCCCTGTTAAACGTTGGACCTCTTTCACATTAGAGGGGCTTTTCATCTGCTGAATCGCCTTGCATTTATCTGGGTTTATCTCTATTCCTCTGGACGTGATCATGAAGCCTAAAAACTTGCCGCCCTTAATACCAAAAGAACATTTCTCCGGGTTTAGGCGCATATTGTGCTTCCTTATCTCGCCAAATGCTTCTTCCAGATCTTGATGATGGTCCAAGCCACGCGCTGATTTAACGATCATATCATCAACATAAACTTCCATGTTTCTCCCAACCTGCCCAGCAAAAACCCTATCCATCAATCTTTGGTAGGTTGCCCCAGCATTCTTTAATCCAAACGGCATGGTGCGATACCAATAGTTGACTATGGCGGTCATGAAAGCTGTTTTGTCCTCATCTGCCGGGTGCATGCGTATTTGATGATAACCAGAGTAAGCATCCATCAAGCTAAGCAATTCGTTGCCCGAGGCACCATCGACGAGACTATCAATGCTGGGAAGGGGATAAGAATCCTTTGGGCATGCCTTGTTTAAGTCTGTGTAATCCACGCACATTCGCCATTTTCCATTCGCCTTCTTCACCATCACGACGTTCGCCAACCACGTCGGATATTTCACCTCCCTGATGAATTCCGCCGCCAGCAACTTGTCTACTTCCTGCTGAGCCGTTTTTCCCTTGTCGCCGCCCAAGCGCCGCCTGAGTTGTGAAACTGGCTTTACACTTGGATTCAATGCTAATCGATGGCAGATGAAGTTTGGATCAATTCCGGGCATATCCTTGCAGCTCCAGGCAAACAAATCTAAGTTCTTGCCTAGCAACTTTGTCAGGCGCGTCTCCTGCTGGTCCGTCAATCTGGTCCCAATCTTCAAGGTGCGATCGCCAAACTTTAGCGCCTTTGTTTCCTCAATTGGGGTGGGCCTGTTCACTCGCCCCTCGCCACGTGGGTCAAGATTTTCATCCGGAGTTTCAATTTCATAACATCTGTGTCCAACCAATGCACTCTTCTTGCCATACAGGTTGAGGCAATTGTTATAATATTCCTTCGCCATCTTCTGGTCGACCTTCAGCTTACCAACCTTGCCATTGCTTAGTGGATAATTGACCGCCAAGTGGGCTGTCGAAATTACAGCACAGAGGCGATTCAATGTATTTCGCCCAATGATGATGTTATAAGATGCCACCACCTGGAGGACCAGATACCTTACTTTCAAGACCCTTGCACACTCATCTTCCCCGAATATTGTGTCCAGATCAATGAATCCTCGCACCATTACTTGCTCTCCTGCAAAACCCACCAAGGTTCTCGAATATGGAGTCAGATCATCGTCAGTCAGTCCCAACTTGTCAAATGCGTCGCCATAGATAAGATCAGCTGAACTTCCCTGATCCAGGAGTACCCTTCTAACATTGAAACTATTCAACCTTAATTGCACCACTATTGGGTCATCCTTGTGAGGTTTTATCCCCTCAAAGTCTGCTATCGAGATTGTTATGTCAGGGTGCTCGAATCCGAAAGCAACTTCATGAACTGAATTAACTGCACAAATATGACGTTTCCGCGCCGCGTGGGTGTCGCCTCCACTGCCAAATCCTCCGGCGATGGTGTTTATGGTCCCTACGGGCAGTCCTGAGTGTTGGGCGAACGTGTCATCATCCCCTCTTGTGGCGATAGCCGCTGATTCTTGCTTCTTCTCGCCCTTATTGTCTGTTCGCTCCTCCTCTCGCCTATCCGCTTTGTTGCGATCGCCATTGTAGCGCCACTCGCTTTGGCGATTTCCTCGATATTGTCCAGCACCGGAACGATTGTCCTGACGTTCATCGCCGTGACGCTCGTCCCCTCGCCCATCGCGCCTGAAGTGTCCCGCCCGAATCAACTTGTCAATCTCCCGCTGCAAAGTCCAGCAGTTGTCCGTGTCATGCCCGATGGACCGATGGTATTCACACCACTTCTTGGGATTGGCGTCCCGTGGTTGATACTTTGGGGCTTCTGGCTCATCCACTAGATGTGCGTCTCTCGCCTCGCGGAGCATATCCGTTAAATTGGTATTCATCACCATGTCAGTCTCTTCCCGCTGGCGATGAGACTTAGATTGCCAAGGCCGGCGCTGTTCATAATCATCGCGCCGTGGATACAACTGTTCCCTGGACGGTTTTACCACTACCTTTCCTTTATCCTCTCTCTGTCGCCGGCCATCCCCCTTGCCTTCGCCATACTTATCTCTTTTCGCGCGCCTGGGTGACGTGTCGCCTTTTTCCAGTTTCGCGCGCTTTCTTTTGAAAGCATCGTCCTCCTCATTAAGAATATAAATGCTAGCGCGAGCACGCGTCTCTTCCATTGAACGTGCAGGCTTGCGTGTCAACTTGCTGTTCAACCTTCCCGGTAACAAACCATTCTTCAATGCTAGAGCACAAGCTCGAGGCTCCTCATCCTCTACCTTGACCGATGCAGCGCTGTACCTGGCCATATACTTCTTCAGTGACTCTCCTTCTCGCTGGCGAATGTTGTATAAATCATTGATCGTCATCTGCTGATTCTTATTCGCCGAGAACTGTACTAGAAACTTGGATGAGAAGTCTCTGAAATTCGAAATCGATCCGCGCGGCAAAGTTGTGAACCACGCCATCGCCGTCGATTTGAAAGTCGATGGAAACATCCTGCACTTCACCGCATCTGATATCGCAATTATCACCATCTTCGTGTTGAAAATACAGAAGATGATCCTTCGGATCAGAATCCCCGCTATAAGAATCCATAACCAACGTTTTCATATTATCTGGAATCGCCACATTCTCAACGTCCTCCGAGAACGGACGGAACTCAGCTACGGAATCCGCTTCTCTGCCTCCATCGTCTTGTTGCTCGCTGCGGTAGAAATCCAACTGAGCTTGTAAATGCTCATTCCGCTGCTGGATGTCGCCAATGCTGCGCAGCATATGGCGCCATTCCTCCTGCGTCACTGCCGGTTGTCGCTCAGGAGTAGGTGAATTCTCCGGTGAGCGCTCCGGAGATCCGATCTGCGAAGGCGATGGAGGAGGTGGTGGTGATGGAGGAGGAGAATGCGGCAAAGAAGTGCGTGTAGCCTGTACTCCCGCTGTTCGCATCGGAGAATCCAAGACAACTCGCTGAGGCCGCCGAGGCGGCGAGATTCGCTATCGCACCGGCGAATGATGCTGCTTCCTGCGTCGAGTCTCCATCTAAACCAGGAATGACACAAACTCGATCGAAAAACGAACGCCGGTCACAGAATCAGAATCGGAAAACTGCAGAATCGCCTAATCGTAATCAGAGATAGCCTCTTGCACAATCAATCCACGTGAATGGGATTAGAAAGTTTATCGGTCCCCACAGACGGCGCCAAATGTTCTAGGAATTTGAGCTATCATTCGGTGACCCAAAAAAACCTTATTGAACCCTTGACCACCCCACCTACTTCTTTTTCACTAAAGCGTGAACTAAACTTTATATAAGCAGCTCAAAATCACCTCAAAATAGTTTACATTCCCAATCCCAAGATAATCATCAAGTATGTAGTGCCACACCCTCACACAACATCCTCACATATAACATTGTAGGTGTTGTGATATCAAATGTGATTAAGAAATCGCCTGTGAATGAAAAATAATGTGTTGAGCAGTTTATAAGTGACATGATTCATACACTTAATGCCTTAATATTTTTCATAAAAATGTGGTGTACTTATGACTTGTCCATTAGACCAATGTGGAGATCTCGCATAATTTTAAACATCTCTTTTGGTCTGACAATAGTATGTGTCGGTAATTGCTTTAACCATACATGATGACAACTTCTTGTTTCAAAAGTCTTTCACATAAGGTAAGAGATTATTGTGATATTAAGTATGGTTAAGATGTCCAACAATAGATCTAAAAAAACATGTTAAGCATTTTATAAGTGAAATGACACGTAACGCAATGTCTGAAGGTTTTACGTAAAAGATGTAGTGCACTGTTCTCTTATGGTATGCTTTTTATTTTTATGTCAAATCAAGAAGGCACATCCTCAAATACCGACTTGGGCAAAGTACTCTCCAGAAAATTTCATCAACGATAATTATCCAAAGCTCTGTACCCATTACAAGTGTTAGATCCAGAGACCCGAAAAAGGTTTGACAAAAAAAAAGAGATCAGAAAAATGTGTGTGAAACCAAGCAGTTGGTCGGTAAGGGGACAAAATCAAATTGAAAACTATATACAGGACGATAAACTGTGCAGATGCTAATTCATCAACAAGGGCAGGGTCTCCACTGTGAGTACAGTCATCTCCCCTGGTGAAATTGTTATTTTCAGGGGTGCATTGTCGACATCTTTATATTTAGGGGAACAAAATTTCACACCTAAATTTTATCTCCATCTTAGAGGAGAGATAAATAACAATTATACTAATAGAAAAAGAAGGCATAGATAGCAAAAACTATGTAAAAATATAATGGAATAAAAAATAATGTTGAAATATAAAAGTGAGTTGGTGTAGTTGCATCCTTTAAACAAGTGGTTGGGGTTCGAATCTCAACTCTTGCGAATAGAAAAAATTCATTGGCCACTTAGTGCGCTGACCGTGGGGCGAGAGATTACTCTCACGGCTGTTGGCTTAGTATCAAATACGAGATTGGCGGCTTCTCACAAATTTGATGGAATAACAGTCTAGTAGTCGACCTAACCAAAGCGCCACGACAAAAAAAAGTATCCTTATGAATGGGATCCTCAAGTAGGACACTTTCTTGGTTTCAACCCCTGCTCTTTGTTTGGGGCTATCATGTCTTTCATCCAATTACCTCCTAGGAGCCTAGTGTGCAACGATCTGGCCTGAGCCGAACTCAACCCTAGCTAGGGTTGAGAATCTTACTAACCCCTAGCCCTTCCAAATTAACTCAATAATGGCTTCCATGAGAGACTAATTACAAAGTTCTTTATGTTATTAAATTATATTTAGTCTTTCCTTTTGAATTCCTTGAAAGTCAGAAATCCTATTAAAAAAAATTCTTCTAATTTGTTTTTTTAAATCTATTACGAAGAAATCAAACCGTCATATATTCCATGTCGGGTATTAAATTCACTAAGTTCAATTTGAAATTCTAAAACCGGAAATGTGTAGAAATTTGAGGTGTGAATAAATTTTGATTTTGTAGCAATATACCACACATGCAGCTCTGTTAGGGTTGATTGTGAAGTCCCTTGTCAAGCTCTATTTTTCTTCAGATATATCACATAACACATTAAGTCTTGATTCTTTATTTAGTTTTTCCTATCATTATATTTTGACACTTGGGACATGGAATAGGGAAAGGTCACCAAAAGCTGGTGAAAACTCAGAGATTCTTAGGTAGATCCATAGTACTACTACCAGAGCAAACCAGGGAGCAAAAATGAAAAGGAAAAAGGCAACAACAGCCAAAACAACTTAGTTCAGCAGGCGTCAGGACAAGTTCACATTTCAGAGGAATCCATGTGACCACATATTCTTACCATCAAACACGATGCTGTTTCTTTCTACACTATTCTCAAGTAATATTATACGTTTTTTTATTTTAGTGTTTCATGCAAATGTAAGAATCGTGATGCTTTTACTTTAATCGATGATTGAATAACATGCTACTTGTTATGTGTTACACACAAACTACGTACTAATCAACAAATACCATTTGACCACATATCTCGATAAGACATTCTGTAGGTTTTAATTTCTTCCCTGTTTTTCGCGGGTCCTTCTTCTTCAGAATGTTGTTAACACCACAATACTAGTTTAATTATGATCGATCTAATCAAATTAATTTCACGTTATTCCGTTCATATATGTTTATTATATGTTGCTGCAGCAGTCTTTGATCTGCGAGTACTATATGAATATGATTAATCTAATACGCAAAAATCCAAAGCCAACAGGCATTCCTATGAATGTGTCAGAATGAGTTGTAGATTATGGGATTCGATGATGAATGTCATGTGTTAAATACAGGTCAATTTGCTAATTACTAAGAATAATCTTTTCTTCATACTATTTATCCTCCTTCACCTAAGAGAAATAAAAAAAAATGTGTGAAAATGAAATAGAAGAGAATGTGAGGTGTGAATGAATCATTACTCCTATCATTATTGCTCATTAAACAACAACTTTGAAATTTTGTTTGATTGTTAAAAAAAATAGAGGAAAACTTAAGGCTTTGTTTAGTTTAAGAGAGAAAGAGACAAGAGAGAATAAGAGAGAATGTGAGGAGAAAGAAAAGGATGAAAAATAGATTGATTTTGTGGATTATTGGGTATGGTGGAAAAACAAGAGAAAGGGGAGAGAGATTACTCTCTTATGTTATCTATTTATTTAGTTGAATAGAGATTGAAAAGAAATAGATTTACTTTTAGAATAAATACACATTTATACCTTTAAAAGTAAATTTCCTCATTTCTTCTTCTTTAATCAGTTAGTTCTCTTTCATTTCTACTGCATTGCGATAAAATGTCTAGGGTTCCTATTCTTCCTAATATTGTTTGTGAATCTTTTGATTCCAACTGTTTGAGCGTTCTTACGAGAGGAAGCGATCATTCTAGCGATTTGTCATGACGAGTTCAAGCATTCAGATCCATGGAAAATGATCAAATGTTGCAAGAAAACTTGGATCAAGTGGAAGACCTCAAAGAAGTAGCTCAAATCAGAATAGCGAAAGCATAACAGAAGATCAAAGCACGCTATAATATGACACTAGTCCCAAGAAACTTCCCTCTGGAGACCTCTTCTTGTGAAGATTAGATAATAGGCCCTAAAATACCAAGAAGGGGAAGTTGGATCTGTTGGGGAGAGTCACGAAGAGCACTCATGGGTCAAGGCCAAGGGGAGACACCAAGGAGATTTTGGACACCACATCTTAACCCAAAACTTTAAGACATTAGGTTTATGAGTCCATCTCCATATAAACTCCCCCTGTAGCCCTGATTTCTCCGATATGAGACTTGACTCTAACACTTGATTCCAACAATCTCCCCTCAAGTGTGAGTCCCTCAACCACATCACCCATGGTCCTCCCGTCTACGGAAGCTATCAGCTGTCACTATGGTCACTAACCATCGACTCCGGTCGTCCGCACAAGTTACCTGGTTGTTACCATGGTTACTAACCATCGTCCCCTCTGCCGAAGTTATCCAGCCGTTACCATGGTCCCACGAACCATCGACTCTTAAACCACTTGTTGGGGGAGACATGGGAGCCCATGGGCCGAGGAGTAAGACACCAAGAGATATCGACGCTACATCTTAACCTAAAACCTTAAGGCGTTAGGTTTATCGGTCACATCTCTTATAAAGTCTTCTCCTCATCCAAACTTAACCTATGTGGGACTCCAACTCCGCACTTGAATTTTCAACAATCTCCCCCTCAAGTGCGAGTAACCACCACATTATCATGGCCCCCCTCCGCAGAAGCATATCCACCCTTATACCGTCGTTCGCTGCTCAATGGAACCCACCGCTTAGCCACACTTCTAGGAAGAATTTCGACACAAGAAGTCGTTACTATGGTTACTAACCATCGACCCCTCCGCAGAAGTTACCCGGCCGTTACCATGGTTACTAACCATCGGCCCCTCTGCGGAAGTTATCCAACTGTTACCATGATCCCACAAACCATCAGCTCTGATACCACTTGTTGGGGAGAGTCACGACGAGGACCCATGGGTCAAGGCCAAGGGGAGACACCAAAGAAATCTTGGACACCACATCTTAACCCAAAACCTTAAGGCATTAGGTTTATGGGTCAATCTCCTTATAAAATCCCCCTCTTGCCCTGACTTATCCGATATGAGACTTGACTATAACACTTGATTCCAACAGGATCCAAACTAGGAGCGGCTATATATATCGAGTTGTCAGCATTACCGAAAAGGAGCGTTCAAGCTACAGAACTACTGAGGCACTAGAACGTCACTAGCCTAAGAAGATAATATAGTTAAAAAATACTTGCCTAAATATCAATCTTTGATTGAATTTCCTACATAAAAATTTATTTTATGCAAAGTTATCTTGTTTGAACATTTAATTTCCTTATCAATAAAGTTATGAATTTGCGAAAACTATTAATTTCTAAAAGAAGACACTGCGAACATGAACATATAAGAAAGTCTACTTAGGGCACAACAAATTCACGTACCAATCTCACCAAAACCAAGAAACAACCTGGGGCTTCCCAAGTCCATCAGCAGGAGTCTCATAAAAATGAAGTCAGATGAACGAATTAACACCATGTCAACTAGACAAGTGCAAGGAAGCAATTATAAGGCCTCGTTTCAATAGCCTTCTCATTTGTTCCGGCACGTTAAGGATCCCGTCCGAAGTGAAAGCTTATGATGCACGACCCAAAAATCCTCCTCCTCTGAGGAAAATCCTTTAATAGGCGCAACACCTCATGCGTTTAGGCACGTTACGACCCCGTCCAAAGCGAAAGATTCCAACGCGCAGCACCTAAAGTCCCCTTTATTCGAGGTAGCTCCTCCAGTGGTCTCAACAATCGCATTTATTATTGAAGCATTGTGACGATCCAGGATTTAAGGGTATTTTCCTAGTTTAATTATATGTATTTTAATTTGGTTTTTAGGATATTTCAGTCATTTTAGGACACTTTAGGCTTATTTCATGCATTTTAATGTTTTTATTTGGTTTTAATATTTTTCTACATTTTATATTATTTTTATAGATATTATTAAAATTTATTTACTTTAACTTAGGATTAGATAAGTTTATTATAAGTTGTTATCTTATATTTATCTTCTATTTATTTTATTTTATTGTTATTTTAGGAGAAGATTTGAGAAAATCAGAAAAAGAAAAGGAGGAAAAAGTAAAAGAAATTCGTCGCGGCAGGAGTTCATATCCAGTGTGTCGCGCGTCCATGAGCTTATGGTGTGCCCACGCAGCTGATCGTGTGCAAGACTCGTGAGGGTGCACCCTTTTACGGTGGGCGTGACTAAGCTAGATAATTTTCCGCATCAGAAAAGACAAATACGTATAAGTTTACGAAAAATCACTATAAAATCCGGTTTTTACCTATTTTTTTGAGGATCTTTCATCTTTTCTCTTATTCTAAACCTAAAAAACACTTTTTGGGAGACTCTTGAAGGCAATTTCTTGGTGGGGAGGAAGGCTAGGCCCTGAGGGCCGGTGTTAGGGTCATGGAGAAAGGTGACAGTTTCTCCGGACGTCTATGGCTCCGCTCTATCTTGGGTTTCACTTTTCTCTTTACAACTTTTTGTTGTCTTTGACTCAATTTTACTATTTGGGATGATGTAGTTTGATTTTATTACTCTTATTCGATACATCTCTATGCATTTATAATTTGCGAATTTTTATTATTTGGTGTTTCTCTTTACGCTTAATGCTTCAATTGGTTGATTGGTGATTTAAAGGGTTTATATTAATTCATAAATAGATTGAGAAATTTATATGGGTTCATGTATGCTTAGTTCATAGAAAGGGGAAAAATTCTTATATCTGAGTTATTAATTCTCTTTGCGCGTTCATGTTTTTTTTTTTTTCCAATATGATGCTTTTTAGGATTTGCATGCGGATTGAGAAGTTGGTGTGAATTTAGTTAATGAGAGAAACAACCTTCCATCAGTCATCTTAGTCTTAGGTTGCGTTGAGGTTTACCAGGTGACAATAGGAAACATTAACTCATAGGTAAGAATATTATGAGTTGGGAATGAGGTCTAAACCGAGTGACAAGTCGGGATATTCAACTCTCTAGGATAAGATTATCTAGTAGGAACTATTAGGATTTCTTGAGTGATAGTTAGAGACTCTATGCACTAGGACATGAACTTGTTGGGCTAGGGACATAGCTTGGGAATGTCTCATCGAGTAGGTATGTGTTATAATGCTCCTTTTATGATCACTAGGGCTTAAGGAATTAATGCTAGGTTCTTATTTGGTAGATTCACTTAGCTAAGGAATAAGTAGGTGAATAGCTATTATCGGCATCTTAAATGTTAATTTCATCTTATAAGAGTATATTGGCTGAGAATAAGTTATAAATCAAGTGAACTCGTTTTCCAAATGCGCTTTCTTCTTCATTTGCCTCTGTGAACTTCTTATATCGCTTTCGTTACTAATTTTCTTTATTCCAAAAAACCCATATTTTACTTTTTAAACCGCTCATCCAAGATCTAGCTAGTGAGATTAATACGTAGCAACACAATCACTGTGGAGACGACAAAACCCGATACTATACTACGATTGAGTCTTGAAAGAGGTTTGATAGTAGTTTTAGTAGAAGAAAACTTCTTCATCAAATATCATTTCATCACATTGTTTGAGACATCAAGGATGATTAAAATGGACGGTGCAGTTGTAAGGGATGAAGACAAAGAGATAAAGAAAAAAAGTTAAAGGGCACGAAGAACAAAATATACTTTTATTATATCGAAGGGAAAATCCATTATATTTTCAAATAAAAGTGGATTAAGAATTTAAGCCAAAGATATCCTAATCAGCAGACCCGTTGGGATGAATATTAAATGGCTTCCTGTCTTCGATCACGTACGAGTAGGAGATCTTGTCCTCGTTAAGATCGAGATTCAGAAGCCTAAGATGAACCACAATCAAGCCTAAGTCTTGAGAGAACACTTCCAGCTCCTTATCACGAGCACTCAGTTCCAGTTGATGAAAATGATTCAGGTCCTCCAGCCTCTGTGTGATTGACGCATCGTCCTATGCGATCATTACTTGAGCCTCCACATTAGCAGCATTCTCCGCATTGTCCATGGGTAAATAAAGCCTTCTTCAAGAGACATCAAATTGGCTTCGATTTAAGAAGTCTTGAAAACAAAGGACTTAGACTCCTTCATGAACTCAACCTCCTCAAATGCTACCAACACTTGAAGAAGACACTTCTAATCTTGATACTCCTCATTGGTGACGCTCGAGGAGGCAATAAGGTCCTCTAAAGTCTCAGGCTCCTCAAATGCTACCAACTATTGAAGGACCTTGACTTTGGCCACAATACGATCATGGAGGTGCCACATGCACTAGCCCGCTCAAGCTAAAGACAGAGGATAGAAGACAGGGAGCCCTTGGCATACAACCCCTAAAGCGTTCTTTATTATCCAAGGTCCACAGAGAGTTCATAAGATTGCCAGAGAAAATCTCAAGCTTTGGATCCCGCAAAGATAGGAGTTTCCCACGTGTCACCAGCTAGCCTTGAGGTTTTAGCTCTAGATGTTGAAGATAACTTAAACTCAACCTAACCCCTCTTAGCATAAGGCCCTGGAGAAAGTCCCTACTTCCTCTTGTTAGTTGGGACATCCTTCAACATTGATGTCTTGGTCGCTTTCGTAATGTTAGCCCCAAACATTTGTTCCCCCTTCGCAGAGATTGGGCTATGATAATGGAAGTAATATCCATCATGGCCGAATTAGGAGTAGGAGAAGGACCATCGCTCTCAATCTTCCAAAGGCACAAACCCCTTATTTTCATACTCGACATACTTACTGCAAAATAACACAAAATGATAGAAAAGTTACAAACATTGGAGAAAAGAAATCTCAAAAAGATATAGATGAAAGGAACCTCTACCAATAAGAGTAGGAATAACATAAAATATATATATCTCTTCCTATTTTTGGCAATCTTGGACAAGGCGTCAATACAACTGGTAATACCTTTTGGCTATATGAGCTTGGCTCAATCATACTGGACATAAGTCTTGAAGGTCTTAAGCTCATCCCGATTTACGAGTATACAACATGGGGCAAGCCAGACATCTCATTTTCGCGGAATGGAGACTCTTTCAAATCTTTATAGTCCAAACACCCTAATGTTTCAATACTTGGATCAGGGGCAACAATTATGAAATTAAATGATAGGCCCTATGTACTTTGGTTAAATATAGATAATTCCCCCCCCCACACATAAGATTTCAAAGCAAGGTGATATCTTATAAGTCCGAATAAGATCCATTATATCTATCATTTCACGATTGATATTCTTTCCAGATTTGATATATCCTATATATATAAATACACGTACGGTATCATGCATACTAGGTACACATTTCTTTCTAAACTAATCCTTATTTATCCTTCAGCTTAGCTGACTTGATTGTCAGAGCGCATTGTAGGTAACCCACCTCCAGTACCCACTTGGTTGCTGAAATACTAGAAGACGTAGACCTTCCTAAAGACAAACCATTCATTTATTATGCTATTCATCTTACTCTAGACAAATATTCTGTAATTAGAACAATGTTCGGAATAGTAATATTATGCAAGCTAGCGTGTCACTGTTGGGGAGGCACGTGAATGGGTCGAGGAAGCAAGTCATCAAGAGAATCAGACAACCATAGAATAAACACTATGTAAAAATTATTATAACACACCCCATAACCCCAATACATTCACACTCTCTAAAACAAATAATTAAACTGCATCTTCTCAAAGTACTCTAATATATATAAGAGCATAAGAGAAAAAAAACTCAAATCTGAGCTTAAAGAGATTCCCGATGTTAGCACTAGGTGTTGAAACAAGGAACTTGAGATCTTTATACATATATAGCATTGGATACTTCCACCCGATCACCACGCTAGGCAATGTGAGACTTCTCCAATATGCATTTTGACCTCTTTCTTCTTTCATCAACATTTGCAATGTGAGACTTACATTGCAATCAACCCCAACAATCTCCACCAAGGAAGCAGACACCAAGAGCACCACACGCCACATATTTACCTAAAATCTTAAGGTATAGGTTTATGAGTCACGTCTTTTAAAGGGTCTTCACCTCTTTCTATTTAACTAATGTGAGACTTCAACTCATTGAATTCTTAACAGTCATTTCATAGCTTATCCAAGTTTAAATATGCCTCTGCCTAGTGCCTTCGTTAGTAATGGTATGTATGCTTAGTTTTTCAAATATGTTACATACCTTACTAATGGTAAATTTAGGTGTAACTCTCTATTTAGTTATGATTTATGAATATTATAATCTGCTTTATAACAAATTACTTTTCATCATGCTGTCCACACAACAAAATAGCTTACGAAATAAAGCTTTATATATCTTCCGTGCGTGCGAAGTGCGGACCTTGACCTTATAAAATATAAATTTAATTAATGATTGAATAGTGGTTTTTTTTTGTCCATTGTATCTATATCTAATCTAATAGTATATAAAAGAGAACCTAAAAGATGACAAGTTTTGACACTTGGCATCCATTGGGAGATGTTTCAACTATTTTTCTAGGATTAAAAAAAATCAAAAAGAAATTAGTATTACTACTTTAGGAAACTTGGGAATGGCTCAATTGCTATTTGATGTATAATTAAAGGGTAAGCATATAATAAGCCATGTAAATTATTTTATTTTTAACTTTTTTTAATCTGAAATATATCTTACATTAATCAAAACGCACAAGTTTTTATCCCACTACCTACCTCTAAACCAATCAGTTTTTAGCATATTAATAAATTTAAAAAATCTGATCATGTTATTGAAATGATTCAATAGTGCTGTTATTTAAGCATTGTGTAGTGCTGTTTTAAACTTTTTAATGCCTTTTTGAAGAAAGAAAAATTCCGTACCTTTCCCTTGACTACCTCTTTCCCTTCTAATTTCCTAATTTTGAAAAACAAATCAAATAATATAGCCTCCCAATCTAACCAATTAAAAAAAGGCTAAATAAATATCATTATGTTTTGTTTCACGTGCATAATCATTGCCTTGAAAAAATTCCAATGACATTAATTCTCTAAACTTCCCAAACGTATTTAACTTTAGTATTCAATTTTTTTGGATACTATCAACTATTGTTTGCAATTGGTTAATTTTGCCAACCCACTCTGATATCATTCATGATACTTCTCCTATAAATAACTCCATAATTTTCAAGGCAATACACAATATCTTCTTTCTTAATCCACTTTTCGTTTTTGTTGATCAAATTTGTTATATTGGTGATGACTTAGTCTAAGTTTATTTTACAGGTTTGTTTCCTATTCCTATATGAAATCTTCTAATTTGTTGGCTATACTTTTATGCTTGATTTATGCTCCTCTTTTATTTTTTGTCTATAGCTTTTATACCCGCACGATTAAAAAATGTTGGAATATATTAATCTTGCAAGAGATAATATGGAGCCATGTTTCTAGATGGATATTGTAGATTAGAGAATCCATCATAAGCAAAATATATAGGTAAACTTCTGATTTCTTTACCCAAATTTTTTTTTTCATATTCAGTGGTTCTTACAGTGTGTTATTTGAAACTTTGCAGTTGAATTTTGGGCTTTTAGTGTTTGAACGCTCTTCTTTGCATCCTGGATTATGTGAAGCATACATTGACTCTCATTGATTTGGCTGCAATTTATAATGGTGAGTTGAACTTGGACTGGGCCTAGGGGCAACGCCCAGGGTTCAGCCCGCCCAAGAGCGAGAGCTTGGCCTTAAGTTGGGTCTCGACTCCGGAGGCCCAATTGGCCCAATAGGTAGTGCCCAAGCTCTATAAATAGGAGGTAGTTACCAATTGTAAGGGACTTTTTGAAGGTATGAAAAACGGTAGAAAGGGGGGGGTTTGAATAATGTTTTCAGTACAAAACTACCACCTTAAAGATTTTAACAAATCTTTTCGAGAACTAAGTGCAAAAGATAGAGATAGAAAAGCACACAAGGATTTTATCCTGGTTCACTTGATAAATCACTCAAGCTACTCCAGTCCACCCGTTAAGGTGATTTCTTCCTTCTTAGAATGAAGGCAATCCACTAATCAGATAATTGTTACAACTGCACTTGAAACCTACAAGTTACTAACAATACACTGACTTAGCTATCACTAAGATTCACTCTCTTAGTCTTCTCTAGGATCCGATCAACCTTGATCTCCTAAAGGAAAATCAAACAACTGTTTGAGGTTGGTGTTTACAAGGGTTTGCTTCTGAATAAGCTGAGTGTAAACTAAATAAATTACAAGATGAAAGAAAGCTTAGAATGTTTTGAATATCTTGCGCGTGTTGCTTCTTCTTAGTTTCTTAGCCGCTTCTTTCAATCTTCAGCCTCTATATATACTCCAAGGATTAGGGTTGAGCGTTGCATGGGAAATGCTACCGTTGGAGGGCAGTTCTGGAAAATCCAGCTTCTGCTGTGGCTGAGAACGTTAGGTAGGTCGTCAGGAAGGTACACTGCTTTTGTACTTGGATAGCGACTTGACCTTTTAACCTAGGAGACTTCTGATCAGAGGAATACTTCATATTGGAACTTGTGAAGCCGGTTGATCAGAGTCAGAGGGAAAGCACAGATCCTCTGACCATTGTATCTTCTGATTCTGAACTCAGAGGGAAGAACATGGCCTTCAGAGTTTCTTGCTTCTGGACTTCAGAGTTTCCACTATTCAGCTTCTGGATCTTCAGAGTCTTCTACACCATCAGAACATCTGAACCTTCAGTGTTTCTTGGTTGTCAGAACTTCTGGATCTTCAGAGCTTCTAGCGACTGAGTCCTCATCAGAGTTTGTATAGCTTCAGATCTTCTGAAGCTTTTCCACTGTTCATGCTGAACATGGTGAATGCGAAAGCGTTGCTTGGGTTACCCTTTATACACAGTGCTTCTGATTTGTGTGAAATTGAGTCAGGGTCAGAGCCTGTAAATAGCACACTCAGAAAAACACGTTAGAGTACCACAATTGTTCATATCAAAAGGTTAACTTGTAATCATCAAAACATAGAGTTGTACTACTAGATCAAAACTTGATCTTACACTTTTAGCTCATTTGATCAAATAACACATGAAATTCAGCACTTTCTCTCTCATTTTCCTTATCTCTCAAGCACATTCTTCCACTCTCTAGGTACCACCCCTCTCTTGAATGTTCATTCCTAGAACATTTTTGCGCCGTCTGTGGGGACCATAAACTTTCTATTCCCATTCACGTGGATTGATTGGGCAAGAAGCTATCTCTGATTACGATTAGGCGATTCTCTAGTTTTCCGATTCTGATTCTGTGAACGGCGTTCGTTTTTCACTCGAGTTTGTGTCATTCCTGGTTTAGATGGAGACTCGACGCAGGAAGCAGCATCATTCACCGGTGCGACAGCGAATCTCGCCGCCTCGGCGGCCTCAGCGAGTTGTCTTGGATTCTCCGATACGAACAGCGGGAGTACAGGCTACGCGCACTTCTTTGCCGCCTTCTCCTCCTCCATCACCACCACCTCCTCCATCGCCTTCGCAGATCGGATCTCTGGAGCGCTCACTGGAGAATTCACCTACTCCGGAGCGACAACCGGCAGTGACGCAGGAGGAATGGCGCCATGTGATGCGCAGCATTGGCGACATCCAGCAGCGGAATGAGCATTTACAAGCTCAGTTGGATTTCTACCGCCGCGAGCAACAAGACGATGGAGGCAGAGAAGCGGATTCCGTAGCTGAGTTCCGTCCGTTCTCGGAGGACGTTGAGAATGTGGCGATTCCAGATAATATGAAAACGTTGGTTCTGGATTCTTACAGCGGGGATTCTGATCCGAAGGATCATCTTCTGTATTTCAACACGAAGATGGTGATAATTGCGGCATCAGATGCGGTGAAGTGCAGGATGTTTCCATCGACTTTCAAATCGACGGCGATGGCGTGGTTCACAACTTTGCCGCGCGGATCGATTTCGAATTTCGGAGATTTCTCATCCAAGTTTCTAGTACAGTTCTCGGCGAATAAGAATCAGCAGGTGACGATCAATGATTTGTACAACATTCGCCAGCGAGAAGGAGAGTCACTGAAGAAGTATATGGCCAGGTATAGCGCTGCATCGGTCAAGGTAGAGGATGAGGAGCCTCGGGCTTGTGCTCTAGCATTCAAGAATGGTTTGTTACCGGGAAGGTTGAACAGCAAGTTGACACGCAAGCCTGCACGTTCGATGGAAGAGATGCGTGCGCGCGCTAGCACTTATATTCTCGATGAGGAGGACGATGCTTTCAAAAGAAAGCGCGCGAAACTGGAAAAAGGCGATACGTCCCCCAAGCGCGCGAAAAGAGATAAGTATGGCGAAGGCAAGGGGGATAGCAGGCGGCAGAGAGAGGATAAAGGAAAGGCAGTGGTAAAACCGTCCAGGGAACATTTGTATCCACGGCGCGATGATTATGAACAGCGCCGGCCTTGGCAATCTAAGTCTCATCGCCAGCGGGAAGAGACTGACATGGTGATGAATACCAATTTAACGGATATGTTCCGCGAAGCGAGAGATGCACATCTAGTGGATGAGCCAAAAGCCCCAAAGTATCAACCACGGGACGCCAATCCCAAGAAGTGGTGTAAATATCATTGGTCCATCGGGCATGACACGGACAGCAGCTGGACTTTGCAGCGGGAGATTGACAAGTTGATTCGGGCGGGACACTTCAGGCGCGATGGGCGAGGAGACGAGCGTCAAGGCGATGGACGTCAGGACAATCGTTCCAGTGATGGACAATATCGAGGAAATCGCCAAAGGGAGTGGCGCTACAATGGCGATCGTAACAAAGCGGATAGGCGAGAGAAGGAACGAACAGACAATAAGGGCGAGAAAAGGCAAGAATCAGCGGCCATCGCCGCAAGAGGAGCTGATGACACGTTCGCCCAACACTCAAGACCGCCGGTGGGGACCATAAACACCATCGCCGGAGGGTTTGGCGGTGGAGGCGGCACCCACGCGGCGCGGAAACGCCATATTCGTGCAGTCAATTCAGTTCATGAAGTCGCTTTTGGATTCGAGCACCCTGACATAACAATCTCGATAGCAGACTTTGAGGGGATAAAACCTCACAAGGATGACCCAATAGTGGTACAATTAAGGCTGAATAGTTTTAATTTAGAAGAGTACTTCTGGATCAGGGAAGTTCAGCTGATCTTATCTATGGCGACGCATTTGACAAGTTGGGACTGACTGACAATGATCTGACTCCATATTCGGGAACCTTGGTGGGTTTTGCAGGAGAGCAAGTAATGGTGCGAGGATACATCGATCTGGACACAATATTTGGGGAAGATGAGTGTGCAAGGGTTCTGAAAGTAAGGTATCTGGTCCTCCAGGTGGTGGCATCTTATAACGTCATCATTGGACGAAATAAGCTAAATCGCCTCTGTGCTGTAATCTCGACAGCCCACTTGGCGGTCAAGTATCCACTAAGCAATGGCAAGGTTGGTAAGCTGAAGGTCGACCAGAAGATGGCGAGGGAATGTTATAACAATTGCCTCAACCTGTCTGGCAAGAAGAGTGCATTGGTTGGACACAGATGTTATGAAATCGAAACTCCGGATGAAAATCTTGACCCACATGGCGAGGGGCGAGTGAACAGGCCCACGCCAATTGAGGAAACAAAGGCGCTAAAGTTTGGCGATCGCACCTTGAAGATTGGGACCAGATTGACGGACGAGCAGGAGACTCGCCTGACAAAGTTGCTAGGCGAAAACCTAGATTTATTTGCCTGGAGCTGCAAGGATATGCCAGGAATTGATCCAAACTTCATCTGCCATCGATTAGCATTGAATCCAAGTGTAAAGCCAGTTTCACAACTCAGGCGGCGCTTGGGCGGCGACAAGGTAGACAAGTTGCTGGCGGCGGAATTCATCAGGGAGGTGAAGTATCCGATGTAAGATCAAGTTTTGATCTAGTAGTACAACTCTATGTTTTGATGATTACAAGTTAACCTTTTGATATGAACAATTGTGGTACTCTAACGTGTTTTTCTGAGTGTGCTATTTACAGGCTCTGACCCTGACTCAATTTCACACAAATCAGAAGCACTGTGTATAAAGGGTAACCCAAGCAACGCTTTCGCATTCACCATGTTCAGTATGAACAGTGGAAAAGCTTCAGAAGATCTGAAGCTATACAAACTCTGATGAGGACTCAGTCGCTAGAAGCTCTGATGATCCAGAAGTTCTGACAACCAAGAAACACTGAAGGTTCAGATGTTCCGATGGTGTAGAAGACTCTGAAGATCCAGAAGCTGAATAGTGGAAACTCTGAAGTCCAGAAGCAAGAAACTCTGAAGGCCATGTTCTTCCCTCTGAGTTCAGAATCAGAAGATACAATGGTCAGAGGATCTGTGCTTTCCCTCTGACTCTGATCAACCTGCTTCACAAGTTCCAATACGAAGCATTCCTCTGATCAGAAGTCTCCTAGGTTAAAAGGTCAAGTCGCTATCCAAGTACAAAAGCAAGTGTACCTTCCTGACGACCTACCTAACGTTCTCAGCCACAGCAGAAGCTGGATTTTCCAGAACTGCCCTCCAACGGTAGCATTTCCATGCAACGCTCAACCCTAATCCTTGGAGTATATATAGAGGCTGAAGATTGAAAGAAGCGGCTACAATAAGAAGAAGAAAAACATATACAAGAAGCAATACACACGCGCAAGACATATTCTAAGCTTTCTTTCATCTTGTAATTTATTTTAGTTTACACTCAGCTTATTCAGAAGCAAACCCTTGTAAACACCAACCTCAAACAGTTGTTTGATTTTCCTTTAGGAGATCAAGGTTGATCGGATCCTAGAGAAGACTAAGAGAGTGAATCTTAGTGTGAGCTAAGTCAGTGTAATTGTTAGTCACTTGTAGGTTTCAAGTGCAGTTGTAACTCTTACCTGATTAGTGGATTGCCTTCATTCTAAGAAGGAAGAAATCACCTTAACGGGTGGACTGGAGTAGCTTGAGTGATTTATCAAGTGAACCAGGATAAAATCCTTGTGTGCTTTTCTATCTCTATCTTTTGCACTTAGTTCTCGAAAAGATTTGTTAAGATCTTTAAGGTGGTAGTTTTTGTACTGAAAACGTTATTCAAACCCCCCCCTTTCTACCGTTTTTCATACCTTCAATTGGTATCAGAGCGCAAGTTCTGATTACCACACCTAACAGTGTTCAGTGATCCGGGCCGGTGTGAAAAACAATGGCTGCCACCACCAGTGAAACTCAAAGAGATGGTTACAACGCAAAGCCTCCTATGTTCGATGGTCAAAGGTTCGAATATTGGAAAGATAGACTGGAAAGTTTCTTTCTGGGTTTCGATGCAGATCTCTGGGATATCATTGTGGATGGCTATGAGCGTCCAGTTGATGCAGATGGCAAAAAGATCCCAAGGTCAGAGATGTCTGCAGATCAAAAGAAGCTGTACTCACAACATCATAAAGCAAGAGCAATTCTTCTAAGTGTTATCTCCTATGAGGAGTACCAGAAGATTACAGATCGTGAGTTTGCTAAAGGCATTTTTTATTCTCTGAAGATGTCTCATGAAGGAAACAAGAAAGTCAAAGAATCAAAGGCATTGTCTTTGATCCAAAAGTATGAATCCTTCATCATGGAGCCAAATGAGTCCATTGAAGAAATGTTCTCCAGATTTCAACTGCTTGTAGCTGGCATACGTCCTCTCAACAAGAGCTACACAACAAAAGATCACGTCATAAGGGTCATCAGGTGTCTTCCTGAAAGTTGGATGCCTTTGGTGACTTCAATAGAGCTCACGAGAGATGTTGAGAATATGAGTTTAGAAGAACTCATCAGCATTTTGAAATGCCATGAGCTGAAGCGCTCAGAGATGCAAGATCTGAGGAAAAAGTCCATAGCCTTGAAATCCAAATCTGAAAAGGCTAAGGTTGAGAAGTCAAAGGCTCTTCAAGCTGAAGAAGAAGAATCTGAAGAAGCATCAGAAGATTCTGATGAAGATGAGCTGACTCTGATCTCCAAGAGACTCAACCGCATCTGGAAGCACAGGCAGAGCAAGTTCAAAGGCTCTGGAAAGGCAAGAGGAAAGTCTGAATCCTCAGGTCAGAAGAAGTCATCAATCAAGGAAGTCACTTGCTTTGAGTGCAAAGAATCAGGGCACTACAAAAGTGACTGTCCAAAATTGAAGAAGGACAAGAAGCCAAAGAAGCACTTCAAGACCAAGAAGAGTCTGATGGTGACATTCGATGAATCAGAGTCAGAGGATGTTGACTCTGATGGTGAAGTCCAAGGACTCATGGCTATTGTCAAAGACAAAGGAACAGAGTCAAAGGAAGCTGTTGACTCTGACTCAGAATCAGAAGGAGATCCAGACTCTGACGATGAAAATGAGGTATTTGCTTCCTTCTCTACCTCTGAACTGAAACATGCTTTGTCTGATATCATGGATAAGTATAACTCCTTGTTGTCTAAGCATAAGAAGCTGAAAAAGAACTTATCTGCTGTTTCTAAAACTCCTTCTGAACATGAGAAAATCATATCTGATTTGAAAAATGATAACCATGCTTTAGTTAATTCTAACTCTGTGCTTAAGAATCAAATTGCAAAGTTAGAAGAAGTTATTGCCTGCGATGCCTCTGATAGTAAGCATGAATCTAAGTATGAAAAATCTTTTCAAAGATTCCTGGCTAAAAGCGTAGATAGAAGCTTAATGGCTTCAATGATCTATGGTGTAAGCAGAAATGGAATGCATGGCATTGGCTATTCTAAACCAATTAGAAATGAGCCTTCTGTGTCTAAAGCTAAATCCTTGTATGAATGCTTTGTTCCCTCTGGTACCATATTGCCTGATTCTGTACCTGCTGAAATTGCTAAAAACCCTCTTAAAAAGGGATCTTTCTCTATGACTAAATATCATGCAAATATTCCTTTAAAATATCATGTTGAGACACCCAAGGTGATCAGAACCCTTGGGGTAACTAACAAAAGAGGACCCAGAAAGTGGGTACCTAAGGACAAGATTAATTATGTTGCAGATATCCTTGATAGCTCCACTGAAACACCAATCATGGTATCTGGACAGTGGATGCTCGCGTCACATGACGGGAGAAAAGCGTATGTTCCGAGAGCTGAAACTTAAGCCTGGAGGCGAAGTTGGCTTTGGAGGAAATGAAAAGGGTAAAATTATTGGTACTGGTACTATTTGTGTAGATAGTAGTCCATGCATTGATAATGTTTTATTGGTAGACGGCTTAACACATAACTTATTGTCTATAAGTCAATTAGCTGACAAGGGTTATGATGTTATATTCAATCAAAAGTCCTGCCGGGCTGTAAGTCAGATCGATGGCTCTGTTCTGTTTAACAGCAAGAGGAAGAACAACATTTATAAGATCAGATTATCTGAGTTGGAGGCTCAGAATGTGAAGTGCCTTCTGTCTGTTAATGAAGAGCAGTGGGTATGGCATAGACGGTTAGGGCATGCCAGTATGAGAAAGATTTCTCAGCTGAGCAAGCTAAACCTTGTCAGGGGCTTACCCAATCTGAAGTTCGCTTCAGACGCTCTTTGTGAAGCATGTCAGAAAGGCAAATTCACAAAAGTCCCTTTCAAGGCAAAGAATGTTGTCTCAACCTCAAGGCCGTTAGAACTTCTGCATATCGACCTGTTTGGACCAGTGAAAACTGAGTCTATAGGTGGCAAGAGATATGGGATGGTTATCGTTGATGACTATAGCCGCTGGACATGGGTAAAGTTTCTAACCCGCAAGGATGAGTCTCATGCTGTGTTCTCTACCTTCATTGCTCAAGTGCAAAACGAGAAGGCTTGTAGAATTGTGCGTGTCAGAAGTGACCATGGTGGAGAGTTTGAGAATGACAAGATTGAGAGTCTGTTTGATTCCTATGGAATTACACATGATTTCTCTTGTCCCAGAACTCCTCAACAAAATGGTGTTGTTGAGAGGAAGAATAGAACTCTTCAGGAGATGGCTAGAACCATGCTCCAAGAAACTGGCATGGCTAAGCACTTTTGGGCAGAGGCAGTAAATACAGCATGTTACATTCAGAACAGAATCTCTGTGAGACCAATTCTGAAAAAGACTCCTTATGAATTGTGGAAGAACATAAAACCCAACATTTCTTATTTTCATCCTTTTGGCTGTGTTTGTTATGTTCTCAATACTAAGGATAGATTGCATAAATTTGATGCTAAATCTTCTAAGTGTCTATTACTTGGTTATTCTGATAGATCTAAAGGTTTTAGATTTTATAATACTGATGCTAAGACTATTGAAGAATCTATTCATGTTAGATTTGATGATAAGCTTGACTCTGACCAGTCAAAGCTAGTTGAAAAGTTTGCAGATTTAAGCATTAATGTTTCTGACAAAGGCAAAGCTCCAGAGGAAGTTGAGCCAGAGGAAGATGAACCAGAGGAAGAAGCTGGTCCCTCTAACTCACAAACTCTGAAGAAGAGCAGAATCACTGCAGCTCATCCTAAGGAATTGATTCTGGGCAACAAAGATGAACCAGTCAGAACCAGATCTGCCTTCAGACCCTCTGAAGAGACCTTGCTGAGTCTGAAAGGATTGGTGTCCTTAATTGAACCCAAGTCCATAGATGAAGCTCTTCAGGACAAGGATTGGATTCTGGCCATGGAAGAAGAATTGAATCAATTCTCCAAGAACGATGTTTGGAGCTTAGTGAAGAAGCCTGAGAATGTCCATGTTATTGGAACGAAATGGGTATTCAGAAACAAGCTAAATGAGAAAGGAGATGTAGTCAGAAACAAGGCAAGGCTAGTTGCTCAAGGCTACAGCCAGCAGGAAGGAATAGACTACACTGAAACATTTGCTCCAGTAGCAAGACTGGAGGCAATCAGACTATTGATTTCTTTCTCAGTAAATCACAACATAGTTCTACATCAGATGGACGTAAAGAGTGCCTTCCTAAATGGTTATATCTCAGAGGAAGTCTATGTTCATCAACCCCCAGGTTTTGAAGATGAAAAGAAACCAGACCATGTGTTCAAATTGAAGAAATCACTCTACGGTCTGAAGCAAGCTCCCAGAGCATGGTATGAGAGACTTAGCTCATTCCTTCTGGAGAATGAGTTTGTAAGGGGTAAAGTAGATACAACTCTCTTTTGCAAGACTTATAAAGATGATATCTTAATTGTGCAAATTTATGTTGATGATATTATATTTGGTTCTGCTAATCAATCTCTATGCAAAGAATTTTCTGAGATGATGCAGGCTGAATTTGAGATGAGTATGATGGGAGAATTAAAGTACTTTCTGGGAATACAAGTTGATCAAACACCAGAAGGAACATATATCCATCAGAGCAAGTACACTAAAGAACTTCTGAAGAAGTTCAATATGCTGGAATCTACAGTGGCCAAGACTCCAATGCATCCAACATGCATTCTGGAAAAAGAAGATATAAGTGGTAAAGTATGTCAGAAGCTCTATCGTGGCATGATAGGTTCACTTCTGTACTTAACTGCATCTAGGCCAGACATATTATTTAGTGTTCATTTATGTGCTCGTTTCCAATCAGATCCAAGGGAAACCCACTTAACTGCTGTTAAGAGGATCCTAAGGTATCTGAAAGGCACCACTAACCTTGGCTTGATGTATAAGAAAACATCAGAGTATAAGCTTTCAGGTTATTGTGATGCTGATTATGCTGGAGATAGAACAGAGAGAAAAAGTACTTCTGGAAATTGTCAATTTCTGGGAAGCAATCTAGTCTCATGGGCAAGCAAGAGGCAATCAACCATTGCTCTATCAACTGCAGAGGCAGAATATATCTCAGCAGCAATATGCAGCACTCAGATGCTCTGGATGAAACATCAGCTGGAGGATTATCAGATCCTTGAGAGCAATATCCCAATCTATTGTGATAACACTGCTGCAATTTCGTTGAGCAAGAATCCTATCTTGCATTCAAGGGCAAAGCACATTGAGGTAAAGTATCACTTCATTAGAGATTATGTGCAGAAGGGCGTACTTCTTCTGAAGTTTGTTGATACTGACCATCAATGGGCAGATATCTTTACAAAGCCCTTAGCTGAAGATAGATTTAATTTTATTCTGAAAAATCTAAACATGGACTTTTGTCCAGAGTGAAGATAGATCAGAACCTCTGACTATGATACTTCTTGATCAGAAGATGTCTAGTCCAGAAGGTAACTCAATCAGAGTGTGTGTGCCCACTGGTACTGACTCT
This sequence comes from Lotus japonicus, assembly GCF_012489685.1. Taxonomy (NCBI): domain Eukaryota; kingdom Viridiplantae; phylum Streptophyta; class Magnoliopsida; order Fabales; family Fabaceae; genus Lotus; species Lotus japonicus. The sequence continues at coordinate 23,292,883 of NC_080041.1, read as the reverse complement.
GAAGCTGAGACAACAACACGTGCGTCAGAATTTCTGATGCATAGTTCCTTGTGCCCGTGTGACAGTCTGTTGTGATTGCGTGTAGATATGCTTATCTTCTGTGTGTGATTGTGTATTTTACTGTTACCGTCTATCTTTAATTTTCAACCGTTGATCTCAAAGTGCTTTTTGAATCAACAACGGTTATTTGATAAAACCCACTATACACACACGTTCTCTCTCACTTCCGGTTTTCACTCTCGCACTCCCTGCTTTTCAAAACCGCCTCCTTCGTGATTTCTCTCTCGATCTCTCTTCATCCTTCAAACTTCATCTTCTACCTCAAACCTTCAACCTCTTCAAAATGGTGAGACAAACCAGAAGATCTACTGCAGATGCACCTCAGTTCCCTCACATGGTAGTCGGGTTGGCAACGGGTCAACGGGGCTCTGAGAACCCAGCACAAGAACAAGCTCAAGCTCAAGAGGAGATTGTTCCTATTGCAGAACGGGGCTGTGCCGTTCACTGTGTATTTCCTCCTGAGGAACTCCAAGTCCTTGCAGAATGGAGATTCAACCTCGACAACTTGGCTGCAAATGGGTTTGATCTCCGTCCTGAAGTCCAAGCTCAAGGTTGGGGAAACTACTTCAATCGACTTCGAGGACCGGTGTATGAGAAGCTGGTAAAGGAATTCTGGAAGCACGCTGATTGTGATGACACTCAGGTGGTCTCTTACATACTGGGTAGGAAGATCATCATCACGGAGAAGTCATTCGTGAATCTGCTAGGTGCAGAAACTGCTCATGGGTATCGGTTCTCACTGACGGAATCGAAGCTGAAACCCAGAACCAAGGACATCGTCAACAAGGCCCTGTACACCACCTTCAAACCGGGCAAGACGAGCTACAAAGTGATGGACCTTCAACCCAAACTCAGGGTCTGGCACAAGATCCTGCTCAACTGCATCAATCAACGACCAAAGGGCAGTTCTCCAGACTACATCAACTTCAATCAGAAGGCGATGCTGTTCTTCATTCAAGACAAGGAGAAGATCTGCCTTCCCTACTTCCTGTTCTCCTATTTGAAGGAATGCATCCGGAAGTCTCGCACCACCTCCTCCATCAAGTCAGCCATCAAATATATCCCTTTTGGGAGGCTGATCTCAGACTTTCTCATTGAAAGCAACTTGGTGCAAGATTTGATCAATGCTGGTTGCACAGAGGATTTGAGCACAATTGTTAGCGATGTCTTCACTGCCAACTCTCTGAAGAAGATGGGTTTGGTCCAGAAGAAGATTGCTCCTGCTCATGAGGACACATCTTCTGAGATCAGAGGAAGAAGAATGCCTCTGAATGACTACCCTCTGTGGACTCAAAGCAGACCATCCTGAAGCCATCAGATGCTATGTTGAAGACCTCAGGGCTCAAGGATTCGAGATTGACCTTGATGATTTCGTCAGCAGACTTCCACCAGCTCCAGAGTTTCCTTCTCCTCCCAAGAAGAAAACCAAGAGGAAGATGGGTTCTGGACGAATCCTCAGAGGAATCTGATGTCCCTCTGGTCAAGACGGCGAAGAGCAAGCCTGATGATGATGATGGTGATGATAGTGAGGATGGTCCTCCAAAGAAGAAGCAGAAGAAAGTCAGAATTGTGGTTGAAGCCTACTCGGGTGGAACCAGCTGCTGCAG